>NW_012289665.1:0-6551 GCF_000151885.1 Dipodomys ordii | reverse complement strand
GAACAGAAAAAGCAGAAGAAGCAGAAGAAGAAGCATGTCAGGAGAAGCAGAAGAAGAAGAAGGAGAAAGAGAAGGATTAGGCGTAGGAGAAACAGAAGGATAAGCAGAAGCAGAAAGAGAAGGAGAAGGAGAAGCAGGAGAAGCAGAAGGAGTAGAAGCAGGAGAAGCAGAAGCATAATGAAAGGCAGAAGAAGGAGAAATTGAAACAGAAGAAGATGCAGAAGGAGAAGCAGAAGCAGTAGTAGAAGCAGAAGAAGGAGAAGGAGAAGGAGAAACATAAAGAGAAACCGAAGGAGAAGCAGGAGAAGCAGAAGCAGAGAAGCAGAATCAGAAGAAATAGAAGATGGAGAAGAAGCAGAAGCAGTAAGAGAAGCAGAAACAGAAGGAGAAGCAGAAATAGAAGCCGAAGAAGCCGAAGAAGCAAAAGGAGAACCTGAAGCAGAAGCAGAAGCTGGAGAAGCAGAAAAAGAAGAATCTGGAGAAGAAGAAGGAGAACCAGAAGGAGAAGCAGAAGCAGAAAGAGAAGCAAAAGCAGAAGGAGAAGCCGAAGAAACAGAAGAAGCAGAAGCAGTAGCAGAAGAAGCTGAAGATGCAGAAGTAGAAAGAGAAGCAGAAGGAATAGCAGAAGAACGAGAAGGAGAAACAGAAGGAGAAGCAGAAGGAGAACCAGGAAAAGAAGAAGAAGCAGAAGCAGACGGAGAAGCAGAAGTAGGAGAAGGAGAAGCAGAAGCAGAAGAAGAAGCAGAAGGAAAAGCACAAGCAGAAGGAGAAGCAGCAGAAGCAGTAGAAACAGAAGCAGAAGGAGAAGAAGAAGCAGAAACAGAAGGAGAAGCAGAAAGAGAAAGAGGGGAAGCAGAAGAAGCAGAAGCAGGAGAACAGAAGCATAAGAATGCGAAGAAGCAGAAGCAGAACCTGAACCAGGAGAAGCAGGAGAAGGAGAAGAAGCAGAATCTGGAGAAGCAGAATAAGAGAATCCGACGAAGAGAAGCAGAACGAGAAGCAGGAGACAGAAGAAGCAGAAGCGGGAGAAGCAGAAGAAGAAGAAACAGAAGAAGGAGAAGGAGCAGAAGGAGAAGCGGAAAGAGAAGCAGGAAAAGCAGAAGAAGCATAAGCAGGAGAAGCAGAAGCAGAAAACAGGAGAAGGACAAGAAGCAGAAGCAGAAGGAGAAGCAGAAACAGAAGGAGAAGCAGAAAGAGAAAGAGGGGAAGCAGAAGAAGCAGAAGCAGGAGAACAGAAGCATAAGAATGCGAAGAAGCCGGGCGCTGGTGGCTCACGCCTGTAATCCTAGCTACTCAGGAGGCTGAGATCTGAGGATCGCGGTTCAAAGCCAGCCCGGGCAGGAGAGACCGTGAGACTCCTATCTCCAATAAACCACCAGAAAACCGGAAGTGGCGCTGTAGCTCAAGTGGTAGAGTGCTCGCCTTGAGCTGAAGAGCTGAGGGACAGCGCCCAGGCCCAGAGTTCAAGCCCCATGACCGACAAAAAAAAAAAAAAAAGAATGCGAAGAAGCAGAAGCAGAACCTGAACCAGGAGAAGCAGGAGAAGGAGAAGAAGCAGAATCTGGAGAAGCAGAATGAGAAGCTGAAGTAGAAGCAGAAGCAGAAGCAGAAAGAGAATCAAAAGCAGAAGGAGAAGCAAAAGACACAGAAGAAGCAGAAGCAGTAGCAGTTGCAGCAAAAGCGGAAGGAGAAGCAGAAGGAAAAGCAAAAGAACGAGAAGGAGAAGGAGAAACAGAAGGAGAAGCAGAAGGAGAATCAGTAGGAGAAGCAGAAGAAGCAGAAGGAGAAGCAGAAGGAGAAACAGAAGCAGAAGAAGCAGCAGAAGGAGAAGCAGAAGCAGAAGAAGATGCATAAGGAGAAGCAGGAGAAGCAGAAGAAGCAGAAGCAGAAGGAGAAGTAGAAGTAGGAGAAGGAGAAGGAAGCACCGCAGAAGCAATAGGAGAAGCAGAAGGAGAAGCAGAAGCAGAGAAGAAGAGAAGATGATGAAGAAGAAGAAGAAGAAGAAGAAGAAGAAGAAGAAGAAGAAGAAGAAGAAGAAGAAGAAGAAGAAGAAGAAGGAGAAGCATAAGGAGAAGATGTAGAAGCAGAAGAAGCAGAAGCAGGAGAAGCAGAAGCAGTACAAAAAGAATAAGCATAAGAAGAAGAATCAGAGGGAGAAGCAGAAGAAGGAGAAGGAGCAGCAGAAAGAGAAGTAGAAGGAGAATCAGAAGGAGAAGCAGAAGAAGGAGTAGCAGAAGAAGCAGCAGAAGGAGAAGCAGAAGCAGAAGAAGATGCAGAACGAGAAGCAGGAGAAGCAGAAGAAGCAGAAGCAGAAGGAGAAGCAGAAGTAGGAGAAGGAGAAGGATAAGGAAGTGCAACAGAAGCAATAGGAGAATCAGAAGGAGAAGCAGAAGCAGAATGAGAATCAGGAAGAGAAAGAGTAGAAGCCGAAGAAACAAAAGCAGAAGAAGAAGAAGGAGAAAGAGAAGGATTAGGAGTAGGAGGAGCAGAAGCAGAATTAGAAGCAGAAACAGAAGGAGAAGCAGAAATAGAAGCAGAAGAAGCCGAAGAAGCAAAAGCAGAACTTAAAGCAGAAGGAGAAGCAGGAGAAGCAGAAGAAGCAGAATCTGGAGAAGAAGAAGGAGAACCAGAAGGAGAAGCAGAAGCAGAAAGAGAAGCAAAAGCAGAAGGAGAAGCAGAAGGAGAAGCAGAAGAAACAGAAGAAGCAGAATCAGTAGCAGAAGAAGCTGAAGATGCAGAACCAGAAAGAGAAGCAGAAGGAATAGCAGAAGAACGAGAAGGAGAAACAGAAGGAGAAGCAGAAGGAGAAGCAGGAAAAGCAGAAGAAACAGAAGCAGACGGAGAAGCAGAAGAAGGAGAAGGAGAAGCCGAAGGGGAAGAAGAAGCAGAAGGAAAAGCACAAGCAGAAGGAGATGCAGAGGGAGAAGCAGGAGATGCAGAAGAAGCAGAAGCACAAGGAGAAGAAGAAGGAGAAGAATCAGAATCAGAAGAAGCAGAAGCAGAAATAGAAAGAGAAGCCGACGAAGAGAAGCAGAACGAGAAGCAGGAGAAGCAGAAGAAGCAGAAACGGGAGAAGCAGTGAAGAAACGGAAGAAGGAGAAGGAGCAGAAGCAGAAGGAGAAGCAGAAAGAGAAGCAGGAAAAGCAGAAGAAGCAGAAGCAGGAGAAGCAGAAGGAGAAGAAACAGGAGAAGGACAAGAAGCAGAAAGAGAAGCAGTAGAAGCAAAAGAGGCAGAAGCAGGAGAAACAGAAGGAGAAGCAGAAAGAGAAGCAGAAGAAGGAGCAGGAGAAGAAAAGCAGCAGGAGAAGCAGAAAGAGCAGCAGAAGGAGTAGCACGAGATGCTGAAACAGGAGAAGCAGAAGCAGAAGAAACAGGAGAAGGACAAGACGCAGAAGCAGAGGGAGAAGCAGAAACAGAAGGAGAAGCAGAAAGAGAAGTAGGGGAAGCAGAAGAAGCAGAAGCAGGAGAAGCAGAAGCATAAGAATCCGAAGAAGCTGAAGCAGAACCTGAAGCAGAAGGAGAAGCAGGAGAAGCAGAAGAAGCCGAATCTGGAGAGGCAGAATGAGAAGCTGAAGTAGAAGCAGAAGCAGAAGCAGAAAGAGAATCAAAAGCAGAAGGAGAAGCAGAAGAAACAGAAGAAGCAGTAGCAGTTGCAGCAGAAGCAGAAGGAGAAGCAGAAGGAAAAGCAGAAGAACGAGAAGGAGAAGGAGACACAGAAGGAGAAGCAGAAGGAGAAGCAGAAGAAGAAGCAGAAGAAGCAGAAGGAGAAGCAGAAGGAGAAACAGAAGCAGAAGAAGCAGCAGAAAGAGAAGCAGAAGCAGAAGAAGATGCAGAAGGAGAAGCACTAGAAGCAGAAGAAGCAGAAGCAGAAGGAGAAGTAGAAGAAGGAGAAGGAAGAGCCGCAGAAGCAATAGGAGAAGCAGAAAGAGAAGCAGAAGAAGAATGACAAGCAGAAAGAGAAGCAGTAGAAGCAGAAGAAGCAGGAAAAGCAGAATCAGAAGAAAGAGAAGAAGAAGAAGACGAAGAAGAAGAAGAAGAAGAAGAAGAAGAAGAAGAAGAAGAAGAAGAAGCATAAGGAGAAGCAAAAGGAGAAGCATAAGGAGAAGTATAAGGAGAAGCAGTAGAAGCAGAAGAAGCAGAAGCAGGAGAAGCAGAAGCAGAAGAAAAAGAATAAGCAAAAGAAGCAGAAGCAGAAGCAGTGGGAGAAGCAGAAGAGGGAGAAGGAGAAGGAGCAGCAGAAGGAGAAAGAGAAGCAGAAAGAGAAGCAGAAACAGAAGCAGAACATGAAGGAGAAGCAGGAGAATCAGAAGAAGCAGAAAGAAAGGAGAAGAAGGAGAAGCAGAAGTAGAATCAGAAGAAACAGAAGAAGAAGAAGAAGAAGAAGAAGAAGAAGAAGAAGAAGAAGAAGAAGAAGAAGAAGAAGAAGAAGAAGAAGAAGAAGAAGAAGAAGAAGAAGAAACAGAAGCGAAAGAAACAGAAGAAGGAGAAGAGCAGAAGCAGAAGCAGAAGGAGAAGCAGAAGCAGAAGGAGAAGCAGAAAGAGAAGCAGGAGAAGCAGAAAGAAAAGCAGGAGAAGCAGAAGAAGCAGGAGAAGCAGAAGCAGAAGAAACAGGAGAAGCCGAAGAAGCAGAAGCAGAATCTGAAGCAGAAGGAGAAACAGAAGAAGCACAATCTGAAGCAGAAGCAGAAGAAACAGAAATACTAGAATAAGCAGAAGCAGAAGCACCAGGAGAAGAGAAGAAGAAGAAGGAGAAGACGAAAGAGAAGGATTAGGAGTAGGAGAAGCAAAAGGATAAGCAGAAGCAGAAAGAGACGCAGAAGGAGAAGCAGCAAGACAAGTAGGAGAAGCAGGAGAAGCAGAAGCAGGAGAAGCAGAAGAAATAGAAGAGGCAGAAGCAGAATGAGAAGCAGACGGAGAAATTGAAGCAGAAGCAGAAGGAGAAGCAGAAGCAGAAGGAGAAGCAGAAGAAGGAGAAAGAGAAGGAGAAGCAGAACGAGAAGCAGAACGAGAAGCAGGAGAAGCCGAAGCAGGAGAAGCAGAAGCAGGAGAAGCATAAGCAGAAGAAACAGAAGAAGGAGAAGAAGCAGAAGGAGAAGCAGAAACAGAAGGAAAAGCAGAAAGAGAAGCAGGAGAAGCAGAAGAAGCAGCAGCAGGAGAAGCAGAAGCAGAAGAAGCCGAAAAAGCAAAAGCAGAACCTGAAGCAGAAGGATAAGCAGGAGAAGCAGAAGAAGCAGAATCTGGAGAAGCAGAAGGAGAAGCAGAAGCAGAAAGAGAAATAGTAGAATAAGCAGAAGCAGACGCAGCAGGAGAAGCAGAAGAAGTTGGAGAAGGCGAGAGAGAACCAAAATCAGAAGGAGAAGCAGAAGAAACAGAAGAAACAGAAGCAGTAGCAGAAGAAGCTGAAGATGTAGAAGCAGAAAAAGAAGCACAAGAAATAGCAGAAGAACGAGAAGGAGAAGGAGAAACAGAAGGAGAAGCAGAAGCAGAAGCAGAAAAAGAATCAGGAAAAGCAGAAGCAGAAACAGACGGAGAAGCAGAAGAAGGAGAAGGAGAAGCAGAAGCAGAAGAAGAAGCAGAAGGAAAAGCACAAGCAGAAGGAGATGCAGAAGGAATAGCAGGAGAAGCAGAAGAAGCGGAAGCAGAAGGAGAAGAACTAAAGAGAAGAAGCAGAAGCGGGAGAAGCAGAAGTAGAAAGAGAAGCCGACGAAGAGAAGCAGAACGAGAAGCAGGAGAAGCAGAAGAAGCAGAAGCGGGGGAAGCAGAAGAAGTAGAAACAGAAGAAGGAGAAGGAGCAGAAGCAGAAGGAGAAGCAGAAGCAGAAGGGGAAGCAGAAAGAGAAGCAGGAAAAGCAGAAAAGCAGAAGCAGGAGAAGCAGAAGCAGAAGAATACGAAGAAGCAGAAGCAGAAGCAGAACCTGAAGCAGAAGGAGAAGCAGGAGAAGCAGAAGAAGCAGAATCTGGAGAAGCAGAATGACAAGCTGAAGGAGAAGCAGAAGCAGAAAGAGAATCAAAAGCAGAAGGAGAAGCAGAAGAAACAGAAGAAGCAGAAGCAGTAGCAGTTACAGCAGAAGCAGAAGGAGAAGCAGAAGGAAAAGCAGGAGAACGAGAAGGAGAAGGAGAAACAGAGGCAGAAGCAGAAGGAGAAGCAGAAGCAGAAGAAAGAGCATAAGGACAAGCACAAGCAGAAGGAGATGCAGAATGAGAAGCAGGAGAAGCAGAAGAAGCAGAAGATGAAGGAGAAGCAGAAGTAGGAGAAGGAGAAGGAGGAGAAGCAGAAGCAGAAGGAGAAGCAGAAGCGGAATGAGAAGCAGAAAGAGAAGCAGGAGAAGCACAAGATGCAGAAGCAGGAGAAGCCGAAAGAGAAGAAGCAGAAGAAGCAGAAACAGTAGCAGAAGTAGATGCAGAAGCAGAAGGAGAAGCAGCAGACAAGTAGAACCAGAAATTCAGCAGGAGAAACAGAAGAAGCAGAAGCAGAAGAGAAGCAGAATGAGAAGTAGAAGAAGCAGCAGCGAGAGCAGCAGAGAGCAGAAAACAAGCAGGAGAAGCAGAAGC
>NW_012289664.1:0-15731 GCF_000151885.1 Dipodomys ordii | reverse complement strand
GCAGAAGAAGCAGAAGCAGGAGAAGCAGAATCATAAGAATCCGAACAAGCAGAAGCAGAACCTGAAGCACAAGGAGAAGCAGGAGAAGCAGAAGAAGCAGAATCTGCAGAAGCAGAAGGAGAAGCAGAAGCAGAAAGAGAACCACAATCAGAAGGAGACGCAGAAGAAACAGAAGCAGTAGCAGAAGAAGCTGAAGATGTAGAAGCAGAAAAAGAAGCACAAGAAATAGCAGAAGAACGAGAAGGAGAAGGAGAAACAGAAGGAGAAGCAGAAGCAGATGCAGAAAAAGAATCAGGAAAAGCAGAAGCAGAAACAGACGGAGAAGCAGAAGAAGGAGAAGGAGAAGCAGAAGCAGAAGAAGAAGCACAAGGAAAAGCACAAGCAGAAGGAGATGCAGAAGGAGAAGCAGGAGAAGCAGAAGAAGCAGAAGCAGAAGGAGAAGAACTAAAGAGAAGAAGCAGAAGCGGGAGAAGCAGAAGTAGAAAGAGAAGCCGACGAAGAGAAGCAGACCGAGAAGCAGGAGAAGCAGAAGCGGGAGAAGAAGAAGAAGTAGAAACAGAAGAAGGAGAAGGAGCAGAAGCAGAAGGAGAAGCAGAAGCAGAAGGGGAAGCAGAAAGAGAAGCAGGAAAAGCAGAAAAGCAGAAGAAGGAGGAGCAGAAGCAGAAGAATACGAAGAAGCAGAAGCAGAAGCAGAACCTGAAGCAGAAGGAGAAGCAGGAGAAGCAGAAAAAGCAGAATCTGGAGAACCAGAATGACAAGCTGAAGGAGAAGCAGAAGCAGAAAGAGAATCAAAAGCAGAAGGAGAAGCAGAAGAAACAGAAGAAACAGAAGCAGTAGCAGTTGCAGCAGAAGCAGAAGGAGAAGCAGAAGGAAAAGCAGGAGAACGAGAAGGAGAAGGAGACACAGAAGCAGAAGCAGAAGGAGAATCAGAAGGAGAAGCAGAAGAAGCAGAAGGAGAAGCACAAGGAGAAGCAGAAGCAAAAGAAGCAGCAGAAGGAGAAGCAGAAGCAGAAGAAGATGCAGAAGGAGAAGCAGGAGAAGCAGAAGCAGAAGGAGAAGAAGGAGAAGCAGAAGTAGAATCAGAAGAAGCAGAAGAAGAAGAAGAAGAAGCAAAACAAACAGAAGAAGGAGAAGAGCAGAAGCAGAAAGAAAAGCAGAAGCAGAAGGAGAAGCAGAAAGAGAAGCAGGAGAAGCAGAAGAAGCAGAAGCAGAAGAAACAGGAAAAGCCGAAGAAGCAGAAGCAGAATCTGAAGCAGAAGGAGAAACAGAAGAAGCACAATCTGAAGCAGAAGCAGAAGAAAAAGAAATAGTAGAATAAGCAGAAGCAAAAGCAACATGAGAAGCAGAAGAAGAAGACGGAGAATTCGAAAGAGAAGGATTAGGAGTAGGAGAAGAAAAAGGATAAGCAGGAGCAGAAAGAGACGCAGAAGGAGAAGCAGCACGAGAATTAGGAGAAGCAGGAGAAGCAGAAGCAGGAGAAGCAGAAGAAACAGAAGACGCAGAAGCAGAATGAGAAGCAGAAGGAGAAATTGAAGCAGAAGCCGAAGCAGAAGGAGAAGCAGAAGTAGGAGGAGGAGAAGGAGGAGAAGCAGAAGCAGAAGCCGAAAGAGAAGCAGAAAGAGAAGCAGAACGAGAAGCAGGAGAAGCAGAAGCAGGAGAAGCAGAAGCAGAAGGAGAAGCAGAAGGAAAAGCAGAAGAACGAGAAGGAGAAGGAGAAACAGAAGGAGAAGCAGAAAGAGAAGCAGAAGAAGGAGCAGGAGAAGCAAAAGCTGCAGGAGAAGCAGAAAGAGCAGCAGAATGAGAAGCCGGAGATGCAGAAACAGCAGAAGCAGAAGAAACAGGAGAAGGACAAGAAGCAGAAGCAGAAGGAGAAGCAGAAACAGAAAGAGAAGCAGAAAGAGAAGGAGGGGAAGCAGAAGAAGCAGAAGCAGGAGAAGCAGAAGCATAAGAATCCGAAGAAGCAGAAGCAGAACCTGAAGCAGAAGGAGAAGCTGGAGAAGCAGAAGAAGAAGAATCTGGAGAAGCAGATGAGAAGCAGAAGGAGAAGCAGAAGCAGAAAGAGAATCAAAAGCAGAAGGAGAAGCAGAAGAAACAGAAGAAGTAGAAGCAGTAGCAGCTGTAGCAGAAGCAGAACGAGAAGCAGAAGGAAAAGCAGAAGAACAAGAAGGAGAAGGAGAAACAGAAGGAGAAGCAGAAGGAGAAGCAGAAAGAGAAGCAGATAAAGCAGATGAAGAAGAAGCAGAAGGAGAATCAGAAGGAGAAGCAGAAGAAGGAGAAAGAGAAGCAGAAGCAGAAGAAGATGCAGAAGGAGAAGCAGAAGAAGCAGAAGCAGAAGGAGAAGAAGGAAACGCAGAAGAAGCAGAAGCAAAAGGAGAAGCAAAAGAAGGAGAAGGAGAAGCAGAAAAAGAAGAAGAATCATAAGGACAAGCAGAAGCAGAAGGAGATGCAGAAGGAGAAGCAGGAGAAACAGAAGAAGCAGAAGCTAAAGGAGAAGCAGAAGTAGGAGAAGGAGAAGGAGGAGAAGCAGAAGCAGAAGGAGAAGCAGAAGCGGAATGAAAAGCAGAAAGAGAAGCAGGAGAAGCACAAGAAGCAGAAGCAGGAGAAGCCGAAAGAGAAGAAGCAGAAGAAGCAGAAACAGAAGCAGAAGTAGAAGTAGAAGCAGAAGGAGAAGCAGCAGAAGAAGTTGAACCAGAAATTCAGGCAGGAGAAACAGAAGCAGAGCAGAAGCAGAAGGAGAAGCAAAAAGAGAAGCAGAAGAAGAATTAGAAGAACCAGCAGAAGGAGAAGCAGCAGAAGAAACAGAAATACAAGCAGGAGAAGCAGGAGGAGAAAGAGAAGTAGAAGCAGAAGAATCAGCAGAAGAAGAAGAAGCAGTAGAAGCATAAGAAGCCGAAGCAGGAGAAGCAGAACCAGAAGAAAAAGAAGAAGCATAAGAAGCAGAAGCAGAGTGAGAAACAGAAGAAGGAGAAGGAGCAGCCGAAGGTGAAGCAGAAGGAGATGCAGAAGGAGAAAGGGAAGCAGAAACAGAAGGAGAAGAAGAAGGAGAAGTTGGAGAATCAGAAGAAGCAGAAGCAGAAAGAGAAGCAGAAGAAGGAGAAGGAGAAGCAGAAGGAGAAGGACAAGTAGGAGAGGCAGAAGAAGCAGAAGCGGGAGAAGCAGCAGCAGAAGAAGAAGAAACAGAAGAAGGAGAAGGAGCAGAAGGAGAATAAGAAGCAGAAGGAGAAGCAGAAAGAGTAGCAGAAGAAGCAGTAGCAGGAGAAGCAGAAACAGAAGAAGCCCAAGAAGCAGAAGGAGAACCTGAAGCAGAAGGAGAAGCAGAAGCAGCAGAAGCTGGAAAAGCAGAAGCAGAAGAAACAGAACAAGCAGAAGAAGCAGAAGCAGAACGAGAAGCAGAAGAAGAAGAAGGAGAAAGAGAAGGATTACGAGTAGGAGGAGCAGAAGCAGAATAAGAAGCAGAAAGAGAAGCAGAAGGAGAAGCAGAAGGAGAAACAGAAGAAGCAGAAGCAGGAGAAGCAGAAGCAGAAGAAGATTGAGAAGCACAAGAAGGAGAAATTGAAGGAGAAGGAGAATGAGACGGAGAAGCAGAAGGAGAAGTAGGAGAAGCAGAAGAAGAAGAAGCAGGAGAAGCAGAAGCAGAAGAAACAGAAGAAGGAGAAGAGCAGAAGCAGAAGGAGAAGCAGAAGCAGAAGGAGAAGCAGAAGAAGCAGAAGCTGAAGCAGAAGAAGAAGAAACAGAAAAAGCAGAAGAAGCAGCAGGAGAAGCAGAAGAAGAAGAAGGAGAAAGAGAAGGATTAGGCGTAGGAGAAACAGAAGGATAAGCAGAAGCAGAAAGAGAAGGAGAAGGAGAAGCAGGAGAAGCAGAAGGAGCAGAAGCAGGAGAAGCAGAAGCATAATGAAAGGCAGAAGAAGGAGAAATTGAAACAGAAGAAGATGCAGAAGGAGAAGCAGAAGCAGTAGTAGAAGCAGAAGAAGGAGAAGGAGAAGGAGAAGCATAAAGAGAAAGAGAAGGAGAAGCAGGAGAAGCAGAAGCAGGAGAAGCAGACTCAGAAGAAATAGAAGATGGAGAAGAAGCAGAAGCAGAAAGAGAAGCAGAAACAGAAGGAGAAGCAGAAATAGAAGCAGAAGAAGCCGAAGAAGCAAAAGGAGAACCTGGAGAAGCAGAAGAAGAAGAAACTGGAGAAGAAGAAGGAGAACCAGAAGGAGAAGCAGAAGCAGAAAGAGAAGCAAAAGCAGAAGGAGAAGCCGAAGAAACAGAAGAAGCAGAAGCAGTAGCAGAAGAAGCTGAAGATGCAGAAGCAGAAAGAGAAGCAGAAGGAATAGCAGAAGAACGAGAAGGAGAAACAGAAGGAGAAGCAGAAGGAGAACCAGGAAAAGAAGAAGAAGCAGAAGCAGACGGTGAAGCAGAAGAAGCAGAAGCAGAAGAAGAAGCAGAAGGAAAAGCACAAGCAGAAGGAGATGCAGAAGGAGAAGCAGGAGAAGCAGAAGAAACAGAAGCAGAAGGAGAAGAAGAAGGAGAAGAAGCAGAATCAGAAGAAGCAGAAGCAGAAATAGAAAGAGAAGCCGACGAAGAGATGCAGAACGAGAAGCAGGAGACAGAAGAAGCAGAAGCGGGAGAAGCAGAAGAAGAAGAAACAGAAGAAGGAGAAGGAGCAGAAGGAGAAGCAGAAAGAGAAGCAGGAAAAGCAGAAGAAGCAGAAGCAGGAGAAGCAGAAGCAGAAAGCAGGAGAAGGACAAGAAGCAGAAGCAGAAGGAGAAGCAGAAACAGAAGGAGAAGCAGAAAGAGAAAGAGGGGAAGCAGAAGAAGCAGAAGCAGGAGAAGCAGAAGCATAAGAATCCGAAGAAGCAGAAGCAGAACCTGAACCAGATGGAGAAGCAGGAGAAGGAGAAGAAGCAGAATCTGGAGAAGCAGAATGAGAAGCTGAAGTAGAAGCAGAAGCAGAAGCAGAAAGAGAATCAAAAGCAGAAGGAGAAGCAAAAGAAACAGAAGAAGCAGAAGCAGTAGCAGTTGCAGCAGAAGCAGAAGAGAAGCAGAAGGAAAAGCAGAAGAACTAGAAGGAGAAGGAGAAACAGAAGGAGAAGCAGAAGGAGAATCAGAAGAAGAAGCAGAAGAAGCAGAAGGAGAAGCACAAGGAGAAGCAGAAGCAAAAGAAGCAGCAGAAGGAGAAGCAGAAGCAGAAGAAAATGCAGAAGGAGAAGCAGAAGAAGCAGAAGCAAAAGGAGAAAGAGAAGGAGAAGAAGGAGAAGCAGAAGTAGAATCAGAAGAAGCAGAAGAAGAAGAAGAAGAAGAAGAAGAAGAAGAAGAAGAAGCAAAACAAACAGAAGAAGGAGAAGAGCAGAAGCAGAAAGAAAAGCAGAAGCAGAATGAGAAGCAGAAAGAGAAGCAGGAGAAGCAGAACAAGCAGGAGAAACAGAAGCAGAAGAAACAGGAAAAGCCGAAGAAGAAGAAGCAGAATCTGAAGCAGAAGGAGAAACAGAAGAAGCACAATCTGATGCAGAATCAGAAGAAACAGAAATAGTAGAATAAGCAGAAGCAAAAGCAACATGAGAAGCAGAAGAAGAAGACGGAGAATTCGAAAGAGAAGGATTAGGAGTAGGAGAAGGAAAAGGATAAGCAGAAGCAGAAAGAGACGCAGAAGGAGAAGCAGCACGAGAATTAGGAGAAGCAGGAGATGCAGAAGCAGAAGAAACAGAAGACGCAGAAGCAGAATGAGAAGCAGAAGGAGAAATTGAAGCAGAAGCAGAAGCAGAAGGAGAAGCAGAAGCAGAAGGAGAAGCAGAAGAAGGAGAAGGAGAAGGAGAAGCCGAAAGAGAAGCAGAAAGAGAAGCAGAACGAGAAGCAGGAGAAGCAGAAGCAGGAGAAGCAGAAGGAGAAGCAGAAGGAAAAGCAGAAGAACGAGAAGGAGAAGGAGAAACAGAAGGAGAAGCAGAAAGAGAAGCAGAAAAAGGAGCAGGAGAAGCAAAAGCAGCAGGAGAAGCAGAAAGAGCAGCAGAATGAGAAGCCGGAGATGCAGAAATAGGAGAAGCAGAAGCAGAAGCAGAAGAAACAGGAGAAGGACAAGAAGCAGAAGCAGAAGGAGAAGCAGAAACAGAAGGAGAAGCAGAAAGAGAAGGAGGGGAAGCAGAAGAAGCAGAAGCAGGAGAAGCAGAAGCATAACAATCCGAAGAAGCAGAAGCAGAACCTGAAACAGAAGGAGAAGCTGGAGAAGCAGAAGAAGATGAATCTGGAGAAGCAGAATGAGAAGCAGAAGGAGAAGCAGAAGCAGAAAGAGAATGAAAAGCAGAAGGAGAAGCAGAAGAAACAGAAGAAGTAGAAGCAGTAGCAGTTGTAGCAGAAGCAGAACGAGAAGCAGAAGGAAAAGCAGAAGAACAAGAAGGAGAAGGAGAAACAGAAGGAGAAGCAGAAGGAGAAGCAGAAAGAGAAGCAGATAAAGCAGATGAAGAAGAAGCAGAAGGAGAATCAGAAGGAGAAGCAGAAGAAGGAGAAAGAGAAGCAGAAGCAGAAGAAGATGCAGAAGGAGAAGCAGAAGAAGCAGAAGCAGAAGGAGAAGAAGGGAAAGCAGAAGAAGAAGAAGCAAAAGGAGAAGCAAAAGAAGGAGAAGGAGAAGCAGAAGCAGAAGAAGAAGCATAAAGACAAGCACAAGCAGAAGGAGATGTAGAAGGAGAAGCAAGAGAAACAGAAGAAGCAGAAGCTAAAGGAGAAGCAGAAGTAGGAGAAGGAGAAGGAGGAGAAGCAGAAGCAGAAGGAGAAGCAGAAGCGGAATGAGAAGCAGAAAGAGAAGCAGGAGAAGCACAAGAAGCAGAAGCAGGAGAAGCCGAAAGAGAAGAAGCAGAAGAAGCAGAAACAGAAGCAGAAGTAGAAGCAGAAGCAGAAGGAGAAGCAGCAGAAGAAGTAGAACCAGAAATTCAGGCAGGAGAAACAGAAGAAGCAGAGCAGAAGCAGAAGGAGAAGCAAAAAGAGAAGCAGAAGAAGAATTAGAAGAACCAGCAGAAGGAGAAGCAGCAGAAGAAGCAGAAATACAAGCAGGAGAAGCAGAAGCATAAAGAGAAGAAGAAGCAGAAGAAGCAGAAGCAGAAGAAGAAGCAGTAGTAGCATAAGAAGCCGAAGCAGGAGAAGCCGAACCAGAAGAAAAAGAAGAAGCATAAGAAGCAGAAGCAGAGTGAGAAACAGAAGAAGGAGAAGGAGGAGCCGAAGGTGAAGCAGAAGGAGATGCAGAAGGAGAAAGAGAAGCAGAAACAGAAGTAGAAGAAGAAGGAGAAGTTGGAGAATCAGAAGAAGCAGAAGCAGAAGCAGAAAGAGAAGCAGAAGAAGGAGAAGGAGAAGCAGAAGGAGAAGGACAAGTAGGAGAAGCAGAAGAAGCAGAAGCGGGAGAAGCAGCAGCAGAAGAAGAAGAAACAGAAGAAGGAAAAGGAGCAGAAGGAGAAGCAGAAGCAGAAGGAGAAGCAGAAAGAGAAGCAGAAGAAGCAGTAGCAGGAGAAGCAGAAGCAGAAGAAACAGAAGAAGCCCAAGAACCAGAAGGAGAACCTGAAGCAGAAGGAGAAGCAGAAGCAGCAGAAGCTGGAAAAGCAGAAGCAGAAGAAACAGAACAAGCAGAAGAAGCAGAAGCAGAACGAGAAGCAGAAGAAGAAGAAGGAGAAAGAGAAGGATTAGGAGTAGGAGGAGCAGAAGCAGAATAAGAAGCTGAAAGAGAAGCAGAAGGAGAAGCAGAAGGAGAAACAGAAGAAGCAGAAGCAAGAGAAGCAGAAGCAGAAGAAGAATGAGAAGCACAAGAAGGAGAAATTGAAGGAGAAGGAGAAGGAGACGGAGAAGCAGAAGGAGAAGTAGGAGAAGCAGAAGAAGAAGAAGCAGGAGAAGCAGAAGCAGAAGAAGCAGAAGCTGAAGCAGAAGAAGTTTAAACAGAAAAAGCAGAAGAAGCAGAAGAAGAAGCAGCAGAAGAAGAAGAAGGAGAAAGAGAAGGATTAGGCGTAGGAGAAACAGAAGGATAAGCAGAAGCAGAAAGAGAAGGAGAAGGAGACGCAGGAGAAGCAGAAGGAGCAGAAGCAGGAGAAGCAGAAGCATAATGAAAGGCAGAAGAAGGAGAAATTGAAACAGAAGAAGATGCAGAAGGAGAAGCAGAAGCAGTAGTAGAAGCAGAAGAAGGAGAAGGAGAAGGAGAAGCATAAAGAGAAACCGAAGGAGAAGCAGGAGAAGCAGAAGCAGGAGAAGCAGAAGCAGAAGAAATAGAAGATGTTGAAGAAGCAGAAGCAGAAAGAGAAGCAGAAACAGAAGGAGAAGCAGAAATAGAAGCAGAAGAAGCCGAAGAAGCAAAAGGAGAACCTGAAGGAGAAGGAGAAGCTGGAGAAGCAGAAGAAGAAGAATCTGAAGAAGAAGTAGGAGGACCAGAAGAAGAAGCAGAAGCAGAAAGAGAAGCAAAAGCAGAAGGAGAAGCAGAAGAAACAGAAGAAGCAGAAGCAGTAGCAGAAGAAGCTGAAGATGCAGAAGCAGAAAGAGAAGCAGAAGGAATAGCAGAAGAACGAGAAGGAGAAACAGAAGGAGAAGCAGAAGGAGAAGCAGGAAAAGAAGCAGAAGCAGAAGCAGACGGAGAAGCAGAAAAAGGAGAAGGAGAAGCAGAAGCAGAAGAAGAAGCAGAAGGAAAAGCACAAGCAGAAGGAGATGCAGAAGGAGAAGCAGGAGAAGCAGAACAAACAGAAGCAGAAGGAGAAGAAGAAGGAGAAGAAGCAGAATCAGAAGAAGCAGAAGCAGAAATAGAAAGAAAAGCCGACGAAGAGAAGCAGAACGTGAAGCAGGAGACAGAAGAAGCAGACGCGGGAGAAGCAGAAGAAGAAGAAACAGAAGAAGGAGAAGGAGCAGAAGGAGAAGCAGAAAGAGAAGCAGGAAAAGCAGAAGAAGCAGAAGCAGGAGAAGCAGAAGCAGAAAACAGGAGAAGGACAAGAAGCAGAAGGAGAAGCAGAAACAGAAGGAGAAGCAGAAAGAGAAAGAGGGGAAGCAGAAGAAGCAGAAGCAGGAGAAGCAGAAGCATAAGAATCCGAAGAAGCAGAAGCAGAACCTGAAGCAGAAGGAGAAGCAGGAGAAGGAGAAGAAGCAGAATCTGGAGAAGCAGAATGAGAAGCTGAAGTAGAAGCAGAAGCAGAAGCAGAAAGAGAATCAAAAGCAGAAGGAGAAGCAAAAGACACAGAAGAAGCAGAAGCAGTAGCAGTTGCAGCAAAAGCAGAAGGAGAAGCAGAAGGAAAAGCAGAAGAACGAGAAGCAGAAGGAGAATCAGAAGGAGAAGCAGAAGAAGCAGAAGGAGAAGCAGAAGGAGAAGCAGAAGGAGAAACAGAAGCAGAAGAAGCAGCAGAAGGAGAAGCAGAAGCAGAAGAAGATGCATAAGGAGAAGCAGGAGAAGCAGAAGAAGCAGAAGCAGAAGGAAAAGTAGAAGTAGGAGAAGGAGAAGGAAGCGCCGCAGAAGCAATAGGAGAAGCAGAAGGAGAAGCAGAAGCAGAATGAGAAGCAGAAAGTGAAGCAGTAGAAGCAGAAGAAGCAGGAAAAGAAGAAGCAGAAGAAAAAGAAGAAGAAGAAGAAGAAGAAGAAGAAGAAGAAGAAGAAGAAGAAGAAGAAGAAGAAGAAGAAGAAGAAGAAGAAGGAGAAGGAGAAGGAGAAGGAGAAGGAGAAGCATAAGGAGAAGACGTAGAAGCAGAAGAAGCAGAAGCAGGAGAAGCAGAAGCAGTACAAAAAGAATAAGCATAAGAAGAAGAATCAGAGGGAGAAGCAGAAGAAGGAGAAGGAGCAGCAGAAAGAGAAGTAGAAGGAGAATCAGAAGGAGAAGCAGAAGAAGGAGTAGCAGAAGAAGAAGCAGAAGGAGAAGCAGAAGCAGAAGAAGATGCAGAACGAGAAGCAGGAGAAGCAGAAGAAGCAGAAGCAGAAGGAGAAGCAGAAGTAGGAGAAGGAGAAGGATAAGGAAGTGCAACAGAAACAATAGGAGAAGCAGAAGGAGAAGCAGAAGCAGAATGAGAAGCAGTAAGAGAAACAGTAGAAGCCGAAGAAGCAAAAGCAGAAGAAGAAGAAGGAGAAAGAGAAGGATTAGGAGTAGGAGGAGCAGAAGCAGAATTAGAAGCAGAAACAGAAGGAGAAGCAGAAATAGAAGCAGAAGAAGCCGAAAAAGCAAAAGCTGAACTTAAAGCAGAAGGAGAAGCAGGAGAAGCAGAAGAAGCAGAATCTGGAGAAGAAGAAGGAGAACCAGAAGGAGAAGCAGAAGCAGAAAGAGAAGCAAAAGCAGAAGGAGAAGCAGAAGGAGAAGCAGAAGAAACAGAAGAAGCAGAAGCAGTAGCAGAAGAAGCTGAAGATGCAGAACCAGAAAGAGAAGCAGAAGGAATAGCAGAAGAACGAGAAGGAGAAACAGAAGGAGAAGCAGAAGGAGAAGCAGGAAAAGCAGAAGAAACAGAAGCAGACGGAGAAGCAGAAGAAGGAGAAGGAGAAGCCGAAGGGGAAGAAGAAGCAGAAGGAAAAGCACAAGCAGAAGGAGATGCAGAGGGAGAAGCAGGAGATGCAGAAGAAGCAGAAGCACAAGGAGAAGAAGAAGGAGAAGAATCAGAATCAGAAGAAGCAGAAGCAGAAAGAGAAAGAGAAGCCGACGAAGAGAAGCAGAACGAGAAGCAGGAGAAGCAGAAGAAGCAGAAGCGGGAGAAGCAGAAGAAGAAACGGAAGAAGGAGAAGGAGCAGTAGCAGAAGGAGAAGCAGAAAGAGAAGCAGGAAAAGCAGAAGAAGCAGAAGCAGGAGAAGCAGAAGGAGAAGAAACAGGAGAAGGACAAGAAGCAGAAGCAGAAGGAGAAGCAGAAACAGAAGGAAAAGCAGGAACAGAAAGAGGGGAAGCCGAAGAAGCAGAAGCAGGAGAAGCAGAAGCATAAGAATCCGAAGAAGCAGAAGCAGAACCTGAACCTGAAGCAGAAGGAGAAGCAGGAGAAGCAGAAGAAGCCGAATCTGGAGAAGCAGAATGAGAAGCTGAATTAGAAGCAGAAGCAGAAGCAGAAAGAGAATAAAAAGCAGAAGGAGAAGCAGAAGAAACAGAAGAAGCAGAAGCAGTAGCAGTTGCAGCAGAAGCAGAAGGAGAAGCAGAAGGAAAAGCAGAAGAACGAGAAGGAGAAGGAGACACAGAAGGAGAAGCAGAAGGAGAAGCAGAAGGAGAAGCAGAAGAAGCAGAAGGAGAAGCAGAAGGAGAAACAGAAGCAGAAGAAGCAGCAGAAAGAGAAGCAGAAGCAGAAGAAGATGCAGAAGGAGAAGCACTAGAAGCAGAAGAAGCAGAAGCAGAAAGAGAAGTAGAAGAAGGAGAAGGAGAAGGAAGAGCCGCAGAAGCAATAGGAGAAGCAGAAAGAGAAGCAGAAGAAGAATGAGAAGCAGAAAGAGAAGCAGTAGAAGCAGAAGAAGCAGGAAAAGCAGAATCAGAAGAAAGAGAAGAAGAAGACGAAGAAGAAGAAGAAGAAGAAGCAGCTTAAGGAGAAGCATAAGGAGATGTATAAGGAGAAGCAGTAGAAGCAGAAGAAGCAGAAGCAGGAGAAGCAGAAGCAGAAGAAAAAGAATAAGCAAAAGAAGCAGAAGCAGAAGCAGTGGGAGAAGCAGAAGAAGGAGAAGGAGAAAGAGCAGCAGAAGGAGAAGCAGAAGCAGAAAGAGAAGCAGAAACAGAAGGAGAACAAGAAGGAGAACCAGGATAATCAGAACACCAGAAGTAGAAGCAGAAAGAGGAGAAGAAGGAGAAGCAGAAGTAGAATCAGAAGAAACAGAAGAAGAAGAAGCAGAAGAAACAGAAGCAAAAGAAACAGAAGAAGGAGAAGAGCAGAAGCAGAAGGAGAAGCAGAAGCAGAAGGAGAAGCAGAAAGAGAAGCAGGAGAAGCAGAAGAAGCAGGAGAAGCAGAAGCAGAAGAAACAGGAGAAGCCGAAGAAGCAGAAGCAGAATCTGAAGCAGAAGGAGAAACAAAAGAAGCACAATCTGAAGCAGAAGCAGAAGAAACAGAAATAGTAGAATAAGCAGAAGCACCAGGAGAAGCAGAAGAAGAAGAAGAAGAAGGAGAAGGCGAAAGAGAAGGATTAGGAGTAGGAGAAGCCAAAGGATAAGCAGAAGCAGAAAGAGACGCAGAAGGAGAAGCAGCAAGACAAGTAGGAGTAGCAGGAGAAGCAGAAGCAGGAGAAGCAGAAGAAACAGAAGACGCAGAAGCAGAATGAGAAGCAGAAGGAGAAATTGAAGCAGAAGGAGAAGCAGAAGGAGAAGCAGAAAGAGAAGCAGAAGAAGCAGTAGCAGGAGAAACAGAAGCAGAAGAAACAGAGGAAGCCCAAGAACCAGAAGGAGAACCTGAAGCAGAAGGAGAAGCAGAAGCAGCAGAAGCTGGAAAAACAGAAGCAGAAGAAGCTGGAAAAACAGAAGCAGAAGAAACAGAACAAGCAGAAGAAGCAGAAGCAGAACGAGAAGCAGAAGAAGAAGAAGGAGAAAGAGAAGGATTAGGAGTAGGAGGAGCAGAAGCAGAATAAGAAGCAGAAAGAGAAGCAGAAGTAGAAGCAGAAGGAGAAACAGAAGAAGCAGAAGCAGGAGAAACAGAAGCAGAAGAAGAATGAGAAGCACAAGAAGGAGAAATTGAAGGAGAAGGAGAATGAGACGGAGAAGCAGAAGAAGAAGTAGGAGAAGCAGAAGAAGAAGAAGCAAGAGAAGCAGAAGCAGAAGAAACAGAAGAAGGAGAAGAGCAGAAGCAGAAGCAGAAGGAGAAGCAGAAGCAGAAGGAGAAGCAGAAGAAGCAGAAGCTGAAGCAGAAGAAGAAGAAACAGAAAAAGCAGAAGAAGAAGAAGAAGCAGCAGGAGAAGCAGAAGAAGAAGAAGGAGAAAGAGAAGGATTAGGCGTAGGAGAAACAGAAGGATAAGCAGAAGCAGAAAGAGAAGGAGAAGGAGAAGCAGGAGAAGCAGAAGGAGCAGAAGCAGAATGAAAGGCAGAAGAAGGAGAAATTGAAACAGAAGAAGATGCAGAAGGAGAAGCAGAAGCATTAGTAGAAGCAGAAGAAGGAGAAGCAGAAGGAGAAGCATAAAGAGAAACAGAAGGAGAAGCAGGAGAAGCAAAAGCATGAGAAGCAGAATCAGAAGAAATAGAAGAAGGAGAAGAAGCAAAAGCAGAAAGAGAAGCAGAAACAGAAGGAGAAGCAGAAATAGAAGCAGAAGAAGCCGAAGAAGCAAAAGGAGAACCTGAAGCAGAAGGAAAAGCTGGAGAAGCAGAAGAAGAAGAATCTGGAGAAGAAGAAGGAGAACCAGAAGGAGAAGCAGAAGCAGAAAGAGAAGCAAAAGCAGAAGAAGCAGAAGAAACAGAAGAAGCAGAAGCAGTAGCAGAAGAAGCTGAATATGCAGAAGCAGAAAGAGAAGCAGAAGGAATAGCAGAAGAACGAGAAGGAGAAACAGAAGGAGAAGCAGAAGGAGAAGCAGAAGGAGAAGCAGGAAAAGAAGAAGAAGCAGAAGCAGACGGAGAAGCAGAAGAAGGAGAAGGAGAAGCAGAAGAAGAAGCAGAAGGAAAAGCACAAGCAGAAGGAGATGCAGAAGGAGAAGCAGGAGAAGCAGAAGAAACGAAGCAGGAGAAGAAGAAGGAGAAGAAGCAGAAGCAGAAGAAGCAGAAGCAGAAATAGAAAGAGAAGCCGACGAAGAGAAGCAGAACGAGAAGCAGGAGAAGCAGAAGCAGGAGAAGCAGAATGCAGAAGAATCAGAAGTTGGAGAAGAAGCAGAAGCAGAAGGAGAATCAGAAACAGAAGGAAAAGCAGAAAGAGAAGCAGGAGAAGCAGAAGAAGCAGCAGCAGGAGAAGCAGAAGCAGAAGAAGCCGAAGAAGCAGAAGCAGAACCTGAAGCAGAAGGAGAAGCAGAAGAAGCAGAATCTGGAGAAGCAGAAGGAGAATCAGAAGCAGAAAGAGAAGCAAAAGCAGAAGGAGAAGCAGAAGGAGAAGCAGAAGGAACAGAAGAAGCAGAGGTAGTAGCAGAAGAAGCAGAAGATGCAGAAGCAGAAAGAGAAGCAGAAGGAAAAGCAGAAGAACGAGAAGCAGAAGGAACAGAAGCAGAAGCAGAAAGAGAAGCAGAAGGAAAAGCAGAAGAAGGAGAAGCAGAAGGAACAGAAGAAGCAGAGGTAGTAGCAGAAGAAGCAGAAGGAGCAGCAGAAGAAAGAGAAGCAGAAGGAAAAGCAGAAGAAGGAGAAGGAGAAGCCGGAGCAGAAGAAGAAGCAGAAGGAAAAGCACAAGCAGTAGGAGATGCAGAAGGAGAAGCAGGAAATGCAGAAGACGCAGAAGCAGAAGGAGAAGAAGGAGAAGAATCAGAATCAGAAGAAGCAGAAGCAGAAATAGAAAGAGAAGCCGACGAAGAGAAGCAGATCGAGAAGCAGGAGAAGCAGAAGAAGCAGAAGCGGGAGAAGCAGAAGATGAAGAAACAGAAGAAGGAGAAGGAGCAGAAGGAGAAGCAGAAAGAGAAGCAGGAAAAGCAGAAGAAGCAGAAGCAGGAGAAGCAGAAGCAGAAAACAGGAGAAGGACAAGAAGCAGAAGCAGAAGGAGAAGCAGAAACAGAAAGAGAAGCAGAAAGAGAAAGAGGGGAAGCAGAAGAAGCAGAAGCAGGAGAAGCAGAAGCATAAGAATCCGAAGAAGCAGAAGCAGAACCTGAAGCAGAAGGAGAAG
Organism: Dipodomys ordii; assembly: GCF_000151885.1. Classification (NCBI taxonomy): domain Eukaryota; kingdom Metazoa; phylum Chordata; class Mammalia; order Rodentia; family Heteromyidae; genus Dipodomys; species Dipodomys ordii. Next base: position 1,083 of record NW_012289664.1, on the reverse strand, counting down.
CAGGAGAAGGAGAAGAAGCAGAATCTGGAGAAGCAGAATGAGAAGCTGAAGTAGAAGCAGAAGCAGAAGCAGAAAGAGAATCAAAAGCAGAAGGAGAAGCAGAAGAAACAGAAGAAGCAGAAGCAGTAGCAGTTGCAGCAGAAGCAGAAGGAGAAGCAGAAGGAAAATCAGAAGAACGAGAAGGAGAAGGAGAAACAGAAGGAAAGCAGAAGGAGAATCAGGAGAAGCAGAAGAAGCAGAATCTGGAGAAGAAGAATGACAAGCTGAAGGAGAAGCAGAAGCAGAGAGAATCAAAAGCAGAAGGAGAAGCAGAAGAAACAGAAGAAGCAGAAGCAGTAGCAGTTACAGCAAAAGCAGAAGGAGAAGCAGAAGGAAAAGCAGGAGAACGAGAAGGAGAAGGAGAAACAGAGGCAGAAGCAGAAGGAGAAGAAGAAGCAGAAGAAAGAGCATAAGGACAAGCAGAAGGAGATGCAGAACGAGAAGCAGGAGAAGCAGAAGAAGCAGAAGATGAAGGAGAAGCAGAAGTAGGAGAAGGAGAAGGAGGAGAAGCAGAAGGAGAAGCAGAAGCGGAATGAGAAGCAGAAAGAGAAGCAGGAGAAGCACAAGATGCAGAAGCAGGAGAAGCCGAAAGAGAAGAAGCAGAAGAAGCAGAAACAGAAGCAGAAGTAGAAGCAGAAGCAGAAGGAGAAGCAGCAGAAGAAGTAGAACCAGAAATTCAGGTAGGAGAAACAGAAGAAGTAGAAGCAGAAGCAGAAGGAAAAGCAAAAAGAGAAGCAGAAGAAGAAGTAGAAGAAGCAGGAGAAGGAGAAGCAGCAGGAGAAGCAGAAAAAGAAGTAGGAGAAGCAGAAGCAGAAAGAGAAGTAGAAGCAGAAGAAGCAGAAGAAGCAGAAGCAGAAGAAGAAGCAGTAGAAGCATAAGAAGCAGAAGCAGGAGAAGCAGAAGAAAAAGAAGAAGCATAAGAAGCAGAAGCAGAGGGAGACACAGAAGAATGAGAATGAGCAGCAGAAGGTGAAGCAGAAGGAGATGCAGAGCAGAAAAAGAAGCAGAAACAGAAGGAGAAGAAGAAGGAGAAGTTGGAGAATC
>NW_012289663.1:0-2878 GCF_000151885.1 Dipodomys ordii | reverse complement strand
ACATATCTGTGCATAATTCAGTTGCCACATCCCCCCCCCACTTTAACCCTGAAAACACCAATGAAGTCAGGAGCTGTGTGGTTCTCTCTGTCTGTCTGTCTGTGTCTGCCTTTTTTTTGGTCAGGTTGTCTGGTTGCCTGGTTGCCTGCTTGCTTACTCCATAAAACTCCACCCGAGTGACTCCTCCAGAAATTCTTATTCAATGATCGAAATCAAGGGTCCTAAGGGAAGAGTCCCTACATAGAAGGGTAAAAAGTCACTAACCCTCACCTGTGTTTGGTGACAAGAAGAACTCCATACCAATCGTCTACCTTAATACATGAGGGCAGGGCAGGGAAGGAATAAGTTTATTCAGGTGATCTAGTCAGTCACACTAATGGGTCTCTAGGGCTTCCCCTCCCTGTGTCCCTCAGTCTGTCTGTCTGTCTCGCGCGCTCGTGTGTGCGTGCGTGTGTGTGTGTGTGTGTGTGTGTGTGTGTGTGTGTCCGTCCGTCCGTCTGTTTGTTGATTCAGAGGAATCTAGTTGGACTTGTGGATCTCTCGTTCCCCCTCCATCTCTTTCCTTGTGTGTGTGTCTTTCTGTCGGTCTCTGGGTCTCTGTCTCTGTCTGTGTGTCTGTCTCTCTTTGTGTCTGTCTCTGTCTGTCTCTCCTCTCTGTCTCTCTGTCCTCTCCCATCAGCCCCCCCCCCTTGCTTTTCGTTGTGGACTCCAGGAAGAAATGTATTTCATTCCCAGCGGGGCTCTGCTTACTCTGCCTGCCAGCCTGGAACTTCTTCCTTGGTGTCCCAGAAGGAAGGAGGGAGCAGGAACCGGTGTCCCAAAAGAGACTCTTATCTCCAATGAATCGCACACCCTGCTTGCTGGGCCGCCTGCCCGCCTGCCTTGTCAACCCACACAGAACATGAAAGCCCACATGAGCTCAAGAACATGCAAAGACTCAGTGTAGAGGCTTCTCATTTTGAACGTGGACACTTGGTCTGTAAACAAGATGGATGCCGCCGCTGCCACTGCTGCCATTTAGGCCCGAATTTGTAGGGAAGCTCTCTACCACCCACCTGTTTCCTTTCTTTCTCCTCCATTTTCCTTATAAACAGCACTCTCATACTGATGAAAAATAAAGTTTATTACTGCCTAAGTTACCTGCTAACTAGATGGTGTCAATCAACCACTAATGATGTGCATACATCCTGTGGATTGGGAATTCAGAAGCCCTTAATATGATATACCTTGTGCCATGAGGTTAGGTAGAAGACTTGAAGGCGGGGGTGGCTAATATTTATCTGAAAGCTCATTTTTTGGCAAGTGGTGATTGATGCTGGTTGTCAGCTAAGACTTTAGCTGAGCCAGATGGTTAGGCCCTCTATGTGAGTCCTAGGCTTCCATCCAAAATAGAATCTCTTTGATTGTAGTCTACTCACTAAAAGCTCGTAGCTAATGTGGACCATATTCAAGGAAGAGATTTAGATGCTATCACTTGCGGGAAAGCGTCAAGGAATTTGTAGACATATATACAGGAATTTGTAGACATAGATACATTTGTAGACACATGCTCTACAAATAGCATACTCATGCCTAGTATTTATTGAGTTCTTATGTGTCAGACCCATTAAATACATTTTGTGAATTAACAGGGCTCTATGACCCTACAAAACAGGCACTATGCTATATTCTCTATGCTACATAGGGAATCTAACTTGCCTAGAGTATAACTTAATGCTTTAAAAGCTAGGCTTCCTAGCTCCAGAAGTAGTTTCTTACTAGTGTGCATGAATATACACTAGTATTGTATGTTTCTTACTATAATTTATTATTAATTTTAGGAGGAAATCTATTATTCTCCAAGTGTTTTCCATGATCAAAATCCCAAATGTTTTCTATAGCCTGTAATCCTAGCTATTCAGGAGGCCGAAATATGAAGATACAGCCTCAAAGCGAGCTCTAGAAGAATAGTTCAGGAGACTTTTCATCTACAGTTCCCAGCAAAAAAATCTGAACCGAAGGTGTGGCTCAAATGTTAAGACTGCCAGCCTTGAGCAAAAATGCCAAGCAAGAGTACAAGGCCCTGGGTTCAAACACTGATACTGGTACCCCCTTAAAAAATCAAGATAATCCGTCAACTTATCTCTCCATGGCCTCCTAGTTAATCAGGGTGGACACTTCCTTGGAAAAGGCCACTGTTTGTAATCATCTCAAGGTCCCAGAGCTCTGCAGATCTGCTCCCGAGAGACAGAGTTAAGTGAATATGGGATTCTGCCTTGTAGAATCAGAATAGAAGAGTAGATGGGCAGAAGAAAAGAGATTCAGACATATTTATAAGATGATTTCTTTGTTGCTTTGTATGTCCCTCCCCCACAGTATAACTCCTGCTTTCACTGTATTTGATGTTGGTATAATTTGTGGAGGGGAAGGGGAAAAACAAATCATTTAACTAGGGATACAGGTGGACCCATTGCAACAATGAGATGTACAAGTCGTTATGTCAAAAACGAACTTTACAACTTTGGTCGGGGGGGAGGATCGGATGGGGAGAGGGGGGGAGTATGGGAAGCTATAGCTGTGTTATATTCCCATCTTCAATTTAGTCCTTTGGGGAGAGGTGTGCAACTATTCCTCTCCACAGCCCCCCCCTCAGCTGTGAATGTATATAAACGCAAATAAGACTGCTTAAATCATCACTAGTCTGGCAATTGCGATTTATTCACTCAAGGCTTAGTGCCTACTTTGCGGGATGCAGCCGCCAGAGCCTCACATACAAGCAACCAGAGACGCGTTGGTATAGATGGTAAACAATAAATGAAAAATCCCTGGATGGATAATCACACCCCTACCTATGCAAGAACCATGTATCTTTATTGTTCTGACTAACGATGTTCCTACT
>NW_012289662.1:0-3597 GCF_000151885.1 Dipodomys ordii | reverse complement strand
TGTGTCCCCCGCTGTGTCTCCCCGCTGTGTCCCTACTGTGTACGCTGTGTCCCCCACTGTGTCCCGCTGTGTCCCCGCTGTGTCCCACTGTGTAGCACTGTGCCCCCCGCTGTGTCCCGCGGTGTCCCTGCTGTGTCCCCGATGTGTCCTCTGTGTCCCCTCTGTGTTCCCGCTGTGTCCCCCCCAGTGCCCTGCTGTGTCCCGCTGTGTCCTCGCTGTGTCCCCCTGCTGTGTCCCTGCTGTGTCCCCTCTGTGTTACCGCTGTGTCCCGCTTTGTTCCGCTTTGTCCCCTTTGTGTCCCCCGCTGGGTCCCGCAGAGTCCCCGCTGTGTCCTGCTGTGTCCCTCTCTGTGTCCCCCGCTGTGTCCCACTGTGACCCGCTGTGTCACCGCTGACCCCGCTGTGTCCCACTGCGTCCCCCGCTGTGTCGCGCTGTGTCCCTGCTATTTCCCCGCTCTGTCCCGCTGTGTCCCCTCTGTGTCCCGCTGTGTCCCCCGCTGTGTCCCCCACTGTGTCTCCCACTGTGTGGGCTGTGTCCACGGCTGTGTTCCCCGCTGTGTCCCGTTGTGTCCCCGCTGTGTCCCTGCTGTGTCCCCATTGTGTCCCCCACTGTGTGCCGGTTGTGTCCCTTGCTGGGTCCCGCTGGGTCCCCGCTCTGTCCCCCGATCTTTCCCCCGCTGTGTCCCGCTGTGTCCCCGCTCTGTCCCGCTGTGTCCAAGGCTGTGTCCCGCTGTGTCCCCCGCTGTGTCCCTCGCTTTGTCCCACATTGTCCCCCGCTGAGTTCCCCGCTGTATCCCCGCTGTGTCCTGCTGTGTCCGGCTGGGTCCCCCGCTGTGTCCCCCGCTGTGTCCCTCATTGTCCCCGCTGTGTCCCCCTCTGTGTCCCCGCTGTGTCCCCGTTGTCCCCAGCTGTGTCCCCGTTGTTCCCCGCTTTGTCCCGCTCTGTCCCGCTGTGTCCCCTCTATCCCCCGCTGTGTCCCGCTGTGTCTCCGATGTTTCCCCGCTGTGTCCCGCTGTGTACCGTTGTGTCCCCTGCTGTGTCCTCCACTGTACCCTGCTGTGTCCCCGCTGTGTCCCCGCTGTGTCCCGCTGTGTTCCCCGCTGTGTCCCCCGCTGTGTCCCCCACTGTGTCCCCGCTGTGTCCCCCGATGTGTCAATGCTTTGTCCCGGCTGTATCCCTCTGTGTCCCGCTGTGTCCCCCGCAGTGTCCCCCGCTGTGTCTCCACTGTGTCCCCCGCTGTGTCCAGCTGTGTCCCGTGTGTCCCCCGCTGTGTCCCGATGTGTCCCCGCAGTGTCCCCCGCTGTGTCCCGCTGTTTCTCCGCTGTGTCCCCCTGATGTGTCCCGCTGTGTCCCGCTGTGTTCCGCTGTGTCCCCCGCTGTGTCGCCCTGTGTCCCACTGTGTCCCGCTGTATCCCCCGCTGTGTCCCCGCTGTATCCCCGCTGTGTCCACCTCTGTGTCCCCGCTGTGTCCCGCTGTGTCCAGCTGTGCCACGGACCGGGTTCTGTCGGGACGACGGAGGACACCTAGGGGAGGTACCTGGAATACGATGGGGAGATGGCAAACAGACAACTCACACACATTAGGAGTGGATTCTGAGTGCGATTTAATGCAGAGGATAACAAACTTTTATAGCAAAAAGTCTCCATAAGAAAGGGCAAAAGGTTACACAGTCTTGCTGCAAGGCTTCGTTCTTGGATGGTCACCAGCTGGTCGCCTGAAAGGGCAAAAGTTTACACAATCTTGCTGCAGGGCTTCATTCTTGGGTGGTCAACAGCTGGTAGCCTGAAAGGCACTTGTTTCCGGCTTATCTCGAAGAAATATAATGGGTTTCGACGTTTGTCACCATTTAACCATTATCTTATTTTTATAGAGGCCTTAATTGTCCCATAGGATTTTTCCTTCCTGTTCCTTCTTAAATAATAAGTACCAAGGAAACTTAGATCTAGCAAGTCTCTTAGTAAATGAGAGAGTAGTAGGAAGTTTTTTCTCCTAAGTAGTTATCTCAGTAATTGGCATACATTCCTTCTGTTCTAGTTGCCCTACAGCTTCTTGTAAGTTTCTTACAAACAATTCCTTCTGCTGAAGTGTGAAACCCCCAATACTTTTTTATTTGCTTATGGCTTGTCTACTAGCCTCCATAAGAGGGGTTTCACCGCTGTGTCCCCTGCTGTGTCCCGCTGTGTCCCTGCTGTGTCACACCTGTGTCCCCTCTGTGTCCCCGTTGTTCAGAAAGAGCTTTGTATAGGGAAATGTTGACAATGAGCAAGTACAAAGAGCAGTAGAAACAGTAAAAGATTAATAGGCACTCTTATGAGGAAAAGATAGGCAGAAACACATCTTTTCCAGGGGTTTTGCCAGCCTTTTCCCAGGAGTAGGCCTCTTAGAAGCCCTATTCTCCAAGGTAGACTTCGGTGAAGACCCAAAACTTGGAGATAGGTTTCTGTAAAGCCCCATTCTCTGAGGTAGACTTCGGTGAAGTCCCAAAACTCAGAGATAGGTCTCGGAAGCCCCTATCATGGTCTGATAGATGGTTTCCCATGCTAAGCAGACTCCACTGGAGTCGGCGTGGCACAGCTGTGTCCCCCGCTGTGTCCTTGCTGTGTCCCGTTATGTCCCTGCTTTGTCCCCGCTGTGTCCCCGCTGTGTCCCCCGCTGTGTCCCGCTGTGTCCCCTCTGTTCCTCACTGTGTCCCCCGCTGTGTCCCGCTGTGTCCCCCGCTGTGTCCCGCTGTGTCCCCCACTGTGTCCCGCTGTGTCCCCCTCTGTATCCCTCTGTGTCCACCGGATTGTCCCCGCTGTGTCACCGCTGTGTCCCGCTGTGTCCCGCTGTGTTCTCGCTTGTACCCTGTTTTTTCCCGCTGTGTCCCACGCTGTGTCCCGCTGTGTCCCCGTTGTCCCCCGGTGTGTCCCCGCTGTCCCCTGTTGTGTCTCCTGCTGTGTTTTGCTCTTACCCCTCTGTGTCCCGCTGTGTCCCCGCTGTGTCCCGCTGTGTCCCCCTCTGTTTCCCCCACTCTGTCCCCCACTGTGTGGGCTGTATACCCCGCTGTGTCCCCTGCTGTGTCCCCCGCTGTGTCCCGTTGTGTCCCGCTGTGTCACCGCTGTCCACCGCTGTGTCCCACTGTGTCCCGCTGTGTCCCCCGCTGCATCCCTCTGTGTCCCCGCTGTGTCCTGCTGTTTCCCCCGATGTATCACTCTGTGTCCCCGCTGTGTCCCGCTGTGTCCCCGCTGTGTCCGGCTGTGTCCCCCTCTGTGTCCCCTGTTGTGTCCAGCTGTGTCCCTGGTGTGTCCCCACTGTGTGTCCCGGCAGTGTCCCCCTTGTCCCCAGGTGTGTCCCCGCTGTCCCTCGTTGTGTCCCCCGCTGTGACCCGCTGTGTCCTGCTGTGTCCCCGCTGTTCCCCGCTGTGTCCCTCTGTGTTCTCCGCTGTGTCCCGCTCTGTCCCCCGTTGTGGCCCCGCTGTGTCCCGCTGTGTCCCCGCTGTGTCCCGATGTGTCACCGCAATGTACCCGCTGTGTGATGCTGAGGACCTGCTGTGTCCCGCTGTGTCCCGCTGTGTAACCCCGCTGTATCCGCGCTGTGTCCACCGCTGTGTCCCGCTGT
>NW_012289661.1:0-3414 GCF_000151885.1 Dipodomys ordii | reverse complement strand
CAGTTTTGTCCCCCCTGTGTCCGCCGCTGTGTCCCGCTGTATTCCCCGCTTTGTCCAGCTGTGTCCCCAGCTGTGTCCCCGCTGTGTCCCGCTGTGTTCCGTTGTGTCCCACTGTGTCCAGTGGTGTCCCGCTTTGTTCCCTGCTGTGTCCCCGCTGAGTCCCATCTGTGTCCCTGCTGTGTAACGCTGTGTCCTCGCTGTGTCCCCCTCTGTCTTCCGCTTTGTCCCACGCTGTGTCCCACTGTGTCCTCGCTGTGTCCCCCGCTGTATTCCTCTGTGTCCCCGCTGTGTCCCGCTGTGTCCCCGCTGTGTCCGGCTGTGTCCCTCGCTGTGTCCCCTGCTGTGTCCCGCTGTGTCCCTGCTGTGTCCCACCTGTGTCCTCGCAGTGTCCCCGTTGTCCCCAGGTGTGTCCCCGCTGTCCCCTGTTGTGACCTCCGCTGTGACCCGCTGTGTCCTGCTGTGTCCCCGCTGTTCCCCGCTGTGTCCCTCTGTGTTCTCCACTGTGTCCCGCTCTGTCCCCCGCTGTGTCCCGCTGTGACCCGCTGTGTCCCTGCTGTGTCCAGCTGTGTCCCGCTGTGTCCCGCTGTGTCCACCCCTGTGTCCCGCTGTGTCCCCGCTGAGTCCTGCAATGGCCCCCGCTCTGTCCCCCGCTTTGTCTGGCTGTATCTCCCACTGTGTCCCGCTGTGTCCCGCTGTGTCCCCCACTTTGTCCCCCTGGATGCCCGCAGTGTCCCCGCTTTGTCCCGCTCTGTCCCACTGTGTCTAGTGGTGTCCCGCTTTGTCCCCCGCTGTGTCCCCCGCTGAGTCCCATCTGTGTCCCTGCTGTGTAACGCTGTGTCCTCGCTGTGTCCTCCGCTGTCTTCTGCTTTGTCCCACGCTGTGTCACACTGTGTCCCCGCTCTGTCCCCTGCTGTGTTCCGCTGTGTCCCCGCTATGTCCCCCGCTGTGTCCCGCTGTGTCCCGCTGTGTCCCCCGCTGTGTCCTGCTGTGTCCCTGCAGTGTCCCCTCTGTGTTACCGCTATGTCCCGCTGTGTCCTCGCTGTCACCCGCTGTCTCCCGCTTTGTCCCCCGCTGTGTTGCGATGAGTCGCGCTGTGTCCCGCTGTGTCCTCCGCTATGTCCCGCTGTGTCCTTGCTGTGTCCCCCGCTGTGACCGCTGTGTCCCTCTGTGTCCCGCTGTGTCCCCGCTGTGTCCCGCTTTGTCCCCGCTTTGTCCTTCTGTGTCCCGCTCTATCCCCCGCTCTGTCCCCCTGTGTCCAGCTGTGTCCCGCTGTGTCCCGCTGTGTCCCCCACTGTGTCCAGTTGTGTCCCAGCTGTGTACCCCGCTGTGTCCCCCTGTGTCGTCGCTGTTTCGACGCTGTGTCCCACTGTGTCCTCGCTGTGTTCCCCACTGTGTCCCGCTGTTTCCCCTGCTGTGTCCCGCTGTGTCCCGCTGTGTCACTCTGTGTCCCCCGCTGTGTCCCGCTGTGTCCCGCTGTGTCCCGCTGTGTCCCGCTGTGTCACTCTGTGTCCCCCGTTGAGTCCCGCTGTGTCCCCGCTGTGTCCCGCTGTGTCATTGCTGTGTCCCCCGTTGTGTCCCGTTTTGTCTCCCCTGTGTCCGCCGCTGTGTACCGCTGTATTCCCTGCTGTGTCCCGCTGTGTCCCCCGTTATGTCCCCCACTGTGTCCCAGCTGTGTCCCCCGTTGTGTCCCGCTTTGTACCTGCTGTGTCCCCGCTGTCCCCTGCTGTGTCTCCCGCTGTGTTCTGCTGTGTCCCGCTGTGTCCCCGCTGTGTCCCTCGCGGTGTACCACTGTGTCCCCGCTGTGTCCCCGCTATGTCCCCCGCTGGTTCCCGCAGTGTCCCCGCTGTGTCCGGCTGTGTCCCCCGCTGTGTCCCTCGCTGGGTCCCGCTGTTCCCGCTGTGTCCCCTCTGTGTTCCCGCTGTGTCCCCCCAGTGCTCCGCTGTGTCCCGCTGTGTCTTCGCTGTGTCCCCCGCTGTGTCCCCGCTGTGTCCCCGCTGTGTTACCGCCGTGTCCCGCTTTGTCCCGCTGTGTCCCCGCTGTGTGCCCGTTGTGTCCCCGCTGGGTCCCCCAGTGTCCCCGCTGTGTCCGGCTGTGTCTCCCGCTGTGAACCCGCTGTGTCCCTCTGTGTCCCGCTGCATCACCGCTGTCCCCTGCTGTGTCCCACTGTGTCCCGCTGTGTCCCACGCTGTGTCGCGCTGTGTCCCTGATATTTCCCCTCTGTGTCCCGCTGTTTTCCCGCTGTGTCCCGCTGTGTCCCCCGCTGTGTCCCCCACTGTGTCTCCCACTGTGTGGGCTGTATCCCCTGCTGTGTCCCCTGCTGTGTCCCGCTGTGTCCCCGCTGTGTCCCGCTGTTTCCCTCGCTGTGTCCTGCTGTGTCCCGCTGTGTCACTCTGTGTCCCGCGCTGAGTCCCGCTGTGTCCCCGCTGTGTCCCGCTGTGTAATTGCTGTGTCCCCCGCTGTGACCCGTTTTGTCCCCCCTGTGTCCGCCGCTGTGTCCCGCTGTATTCCCCGCTGTGTCCAGCTGTGTCCCCAGCTGTGCCCCGCTGTGTCCCGCTGTGTTCCGTTGTGTCCCACTGTGTCCAGTGGTGTCCCGCTTTGTTCCCTGCTGTGTCCCCGCTGAGTCCCATCTGTGTCCCTGCTGTGTAACGCTGTGTCCCCCTCTGTCTTCCGCTTTGTCCCACGCTGTGTCCCACTGTGTCCTCGCTGTGTCCCCCGCTGTGTTCTGCTGTGTCCCCTCTGTGTCCCCTGCTGTGTCCCGCTGTGTCCCCCTGTGTCCCCTGCTGTGTCCCGCTGTGTCCACTGCTGTGACCCCGCTGTGTCTTGCTGTGTCCCGCTGTATCCCCCGCTGTGTCCCGCTGTGTCCCCCGCTGTGTCCCGCTGTGTCCTCGCTGTGTCCACTGCTGTCCCCGCTGTCTCCCGCTGTGTCCCCAACTGTGTGCCCTGCTGTGTCCCGCTCTTTGCCCTCTGTATCGACGCTGTGTCCCGCTGTGTCCCGCTGTGTCACGCTGTGTCCCCCGCTGTGTCCCGCTGTGTCCCGCTGTGCCCCGCTGTGTCCCCGGCTGTGTCCCCTGCTGTGTCCCTGCTGTATCTTGCTGTGTCCTCGCTGTGTTCCCAGCTGTGTACCGCTGTGACCTCTGTTGTGTCCTCCGCTGTGTCCTGCTGTGTCCCCCGCTGTGTCCCGGGTGTGTCCCTGCTGTGTCCAGCAGTGTCCCGCTGTGTCCCCTACTGTGTCCCCCTCTGTGTCCCCACTCTGTCCCCCGCTGTGTCCCCACTCTGTCCCCCGCTGTGTCCCCACTGTGTCCCCGCTTGGTCCCGCTGGGTCCCGCTGGGTCCCCTGCTGTGTCCCGCTCTGTCCCTCGCTGTGTCCTCCTGTGTCACGCTGTATCCCGCTCTGTCCCCGCTATATCCCGCTTT
>NW_012289660.1:0-5672 GCF_000151885.1 Dipodomys ordii | reverse complement strand
AAGAAGAAGGAGAAGGAGAAGGAGAAGGAGAAGGAGAAGAAGAAGGAGAAGGAGAAGAAGAAGGAGAAGGAGAAGCAGTAGAAGCAGAAGAAGCAGAAGCAGGAGAAGCAGAAGCAGAAGAAAAAGAATAAGCATAAGAAGCAGAATCAGAGGGAGAAGCAGAAGTAAGAGAAGCAGAAGCAGAAGAAGCAGCAGAAGGAGAAGCAGAAGCAGAAGAAGATGCAGAAGGAGAATCAGGAGAAGCAGAAGAAGGAGAAGGAGAAGGCGAAAGAGAAGGTTTAGGAGTAGGAGAAGCAAAAGGATAAGCAGAAGCAGAAAGAGACGCAGAAGGAGAAGCAGCACGAGAAGTAGGAGAAGCAGGAGAAGCAGAAGCCGGAGAAGCAGAAGAAACAGAAGACGCAGAAGCAGAATGAGAAGCAGAAGGAGAAATTGAAGCAGAAGCAGAAGCAGAAGGAGAAGCAGAAGAAGGAGAAGGAGAAGCAGAAAGAGAAGCAGAAAGAGAAGCAGCACGAGAAGTAGGAGAAGCAGGAGAAGCAGAAGCAGGAGAAGCAGAAGAAACAGAAGACGCAGAAGCAGAATGAGAAGCCGAAGGAGAAATTGAAGCAGAAGCAGAAGCAGAAGGAGAAGCAGAAGCAGAAGGAGAAGCAGAAGAAGGAGAAGGAGAAGCAGAAAGAGAAGCACAACGAGAAGCAGGAGAAGCAGAAGCAGGAGAAGCAGAAGCAGAAGAAACATAGGAAGGAGAAGAAGCAGAAGGAGAACAAAAACAGAAGGAAAAGCAGAAAGAGAAGCAGGAGAAGCAGATGAAGCAGCAGCAGGAGAAGCAGAAGCAGAAGAAGCAGAAGCAGAACTCTGAAGCAGAAGGAGAAGCAGAGAAGCAGAATCTGGAGAAGCAGATGGAGAAGCAGAGCAGAAGGAGAAGCAAACCAGAAGGAGAAGCAGAACTAGAAGCAGAAGAACAGAAGAAGCAGAGGCAGTAGCAGTAGAAGCAGAAGATGCAGAAGCAGAAGGAGAAGCAGAAGGAAAAGCAGAAGAACGAGAAGGTGAAGGAGAAGGAGAAACAGAAGGAGAAGCAGAAAGAGAAGCAGAAGAAGGAGCAGGAGAAGGAAAAGCAGCAGGAGAAGCAGAAAGAGCAGCAGAAGGAGGAGCAGGAGATGCAGAAACAGGAGAAGCCTAAGCAGAACAAACAGGAGAAGGACAAGAAGCAGAAGCAGAAGGAGAAGCAGATACAGAAGGAGAAGCAGAAAGAGAAGGAGGGGAAGCAGAAGAAGCTGAATCAGGAGAAGCAGAAGCATAAGAATGTGAAGAAGCAGAAGGAGAACCTGAAGCAGAAGGAGAAGCAGGAGAAGCAGAAGAAGCAGAATCTGGAGAAGCAGAAGCAGAAGGAGAAGCAGAAGCAGAAAGGGAATCAAAAGCACAAGGAGAAGCAGAAGAAACAGAAAAAGTAGAAGAAGTAGCAGTTGTAGCAGAAGCAGAAGGAGAAGCAGAAGGAAAAGCAGAAGAACAAGAAGGAGAAGGGAAACAGAAGGAGAAGCAGTAGGAGAATAAGAAGGAGAAGCAGAAGCAGAAGAAGATGCAGAAGGAGAAGCAGAAGAAGCAGAAGCAGAACGAGAAGCAGGAAAAGCAGAAGAAGCAGAAGCAAAAGGAGAAGCAAAAGAAGCAGAAGGAGAAGCAGAGGCAGAAGAAGAATCATAAGGAGAAGCACAAGCAGAAGGAGATGCAGAAGGAGAAGCAGGAGAAGCAGAAGAAGCAGAAGCAGAATCAGAAGTACAAGCAGAAGCCGAAGGAGAAGCAGCAGAAGAAGTAGAATCAGAAATTCAGGCAGGAGAAACAGAAGAAGCAGAATCAGAAGCAGAAGGCGAAGCAAAAAGAGAAGGAGGAGAAGGAGAAGTAGAAGAAGCAGCAGAAGGAGAAGCAGCAGAAGAAGCAGAAAAACAAGCAGGAGAAGCAGAAGCACAAAGAGAAGTAGAAGCAGAAGAAGCAGAAGCAGAATAAGAAGCAGTAGAAGCATAAGAAGCAGAAGCAGGAGAAGCAGAAGCAGAAGATAAAGAAGAAGCATAAGAAGCAGAAGCAGAGGGAGAAACAGAAGAAGGAGAAAGAGCAGCAGAAGGTGAAGCAGAAGGAGATGCAGAAGCAGAAAGCGAAGCAGAAACAGAAGGAGAAGAAGAAGGAGAAGTTGGAGAAGCAGAAGAAGCAGAAGCAGAAGCAGAAAGAGAAGGAGAAGAAGGAGAAGGAGAAGCAGAGGAGAAGGACAAGCAGGAGAAGCAGAAGAAGCAGAAGGGGGAGGAGCAGAAGAAGAAGAAGAAGAAAGAGAAGGAGCAGAAGGAGAAGCAGAAGCAGAAGGAGAAGCAAAAGAGAAGCAGAAGAAGCTGAAGAAGCAGTAGCAGGAGAAGCAGAAGCAGAAGAAACAGAAGAAGCCCAAGAAGCAGAATGAGAACCTGAAGCAAAAGGAGAAGCAGAAGCAGCAGAAGCTGGAAAAGTAGAAGCAGAAGAAACATAACAAGCAGAAGAAGCAGAAGAAGAACGAGAAGCAGAAGAAGAACAAGGAGAAAGAGAAGGATTAGGAGTAGGGGAAACAGAAGGATAAGCAGAAGCAGAAAGAGAAGGAGAATGAGAAGGAGAAACAGGAGAAGCAGAAGAAGCAGAAGCAGAATGAAAAGCAGAAGAAGGAGAAATTGAAACAGAAGAAGATGCAGAAGGAGAAGCAGAAGCAGTAGTAGAAGCAGAAGAAGGAGAAGCAGAAGGAGAAGCATAAAGAGAAACAGAAGGAGAAGCAGGAGAAGCAGAAGCAGGAGAAGCAGAAGCAGAAGAAATAGAAGAAGGAGAAGAAGCAGAAGCAGAAAGAGAAGCAGAAACAGAAGGAGAAGCAAAAATAGAAGCAGAAGAAGCCGAAGAAGCAAAAGCAGAACCTAAAGCAGAAGGAGAAGCAGGAGAAGCAGGAGAAGCAGAATCTGGAGAAGAAGAAGGAGAAGCAGAAGCAGAAAGAGAAGCAAAAGCAGAAGGAGAAGCAGAAGGAGAAGCAGAAGAAACAGATGAAGCAGAATCAGTAGCAGAAGAAGCTGAAGATGCAGAACCAGAAAGAGAAGCAGAAGGAATAGCAGAAGAACGAGAAGGAGAAACAGATGTAGAAGCAGAAGGAGACGCAAGATAAGCAGAAGAAACAGAAGCAGACGGAGAAGAAGGAGAAGGAGAAGCCGAAGCAGAAGGTAAAGCACAAGCAGAAGGAGATGCAGAAGGAGAAGCAGGAGATGCAGAAGAAGCAGAAGCAGAAGGAGAAGAAGAAGGAGAAGAATCAGAATCAGAAGAAGCAGAAGGAGAAGTAGAAAGAGAAGCCGACGAAGAGAAGCAGAACGAGAAGCAGGAGAAGCAGAAGAAGCAGAGCGTGAGAAGCAGAAGCAGAAGAAACAGAAGAAATAGAAGGAGCAGAAGCAGAAGGAGAAGCAGAAGAAGAAGGAGAAGCAGAAAGAGAAGCAAAAGCAGAAGGAGAAGCAGAATTAGAAGCAGAAGAAACAGAAGACGCAGAGGCAGTAGCAGAAGAAGCAGAAGATGCAGAAGCAGAAGGAGAAGCAGAAGGAAAAGCAGAAGAACGAGAAGGTGATGGAGAAGGAGAAACAGAAGGAGAAGCAGAAAGAGAAGCAGAAGAAGGAGCAGGAGAAGGAAAAGCAGCAGGAGAAGCAGAAAGAGCAGCAGAAGGAGGAGCAGGAGATGAAGCAGAAGGAGAAGCAGATACAGAAGGAGAAGCAGAAAGAGAAGGAGGGGAAGCAGAAGAAGCTGAAGCAGGAGAAGCAGAAGCATAAGAATCCGAATAAGCAGAAGGAGAACCTGAAGCAGAAGGAGAAGCAGGAGAAGCAGAAGAAGCATAATCTGGAGAAGCAGAAGGAGAAGCAGAAGGAGAAGCAGAAGCAGAGAGAGAATCAAAAGCAGAAGGAGAAGCAGAAGAAACAGAAGAAGTAGAAGCAGTAGCAGTTGTAGCAGAAGCAGAAGGAGAAGCTGAAGGAAAAGCAGAAGAACAAGAAGGTGAAGGGAAACAGAAGGAGAAGCAGTAGGAGAATAAGAAGGAGAAGCAGAAGGAGAAGAAGAAGCAGAAGAAGATCAAGCAGGAGAAGCAGAAGAAGCAGAAGCAGAAGCAGAGGCAGGAAAAGCAGATGAAGCAGAAGCAAAAGGAGAAGCAAAAGAAGGAGAAGGAGAAGCAGAAGCACAAGAAGAAGCATAAGGACAATCACAAGCAGAAGGAGATGCAGAAGGAGATGCAGAAGGAGAAGCAGGAGAAGCAGAAGAAGCAGAAGCTGAAGGAGAAGCAGAAGTAGGAGAAGGTGGATAAGCAGAAGCAGAAGGAGAAACAGAAGAGGAATGAGAAGCAGAAAAAGAAGCAGGAGAAGCACCATAAGCAGAATCAGGAGAAGCCGAAAGAGTAGAAGCAGAAGAAGCAGAAACAGAAGCAGAAGTAGAAGCAGAAGCAGAAGGAGAAGCAGCAGAAGAAGTAGAACCAGAAATTCAGGCAGGAGAAACAGAAGAAGCAGAAGCCGAAGGAGAAGCAAAAAGAGAAGCAGAAGGAAAAGTAGAAGAAGCAGCAGAAGGAGAAGCAGCAGAAGAAGCAGAAAAATAAGCAGGAGAAGCAGAAGCAGAAAGAGAAGTAGAAGCAGAAGAAGCAGAAGCAGAAGAAGAAGCAGTAGAAGCATAAGAAGCAGAAGCAGGAGAAGCAGAAGCAGAAGAAAAAGAAGAAGCATAAGAAGCAGAAGCAGAAGCAGAGGTGTAAACAGAAGAAGGAGAAGGAGCAGCAGAAGGTGAAGCAGAAGGAGATGGAGAAGCAGAAAGAGAAGCAGAAACAGAAGGAGAAGAAGAAGGATTAGTTGGAGAATCAGAAGAAGCAGAAGCAGAAAGAGAAGCAGAAGAAGGAGAAGGAGAAGCAGAAGCAGAGGAAAGGAAGGAGAAGCAGAAGAAGCAGAAGCGGGAGAAGCAGAAGAAGAGAGAGAGAGAGAGAGAGAGAGAGAAGAAGAAGAAGAAGAAGAAGAAGAAGAAGAAGAAGAAGAAGAAGAAGAAGAAGAAGAAGAAGAAGAAGAAGAAGAAGGAGAAGCAGTAGAAGCAGAAGAAGCAGAGGCAGGAGTAGCAGAAGCAGAAGAAAAAGAATAAGCAAAAGAAGCAGAAGCAGAAGAAGTGGGAGAAGCAGAAGAAGGAGAAGGAGAAGGAGCAGCAGAAGGAGAAGCAGAAGCAGAAAGAGAAGCAGAAACAGAAGGAGAACAAGAAGGAGAAGCAGGAGAATCAGAAGAAGCTGAAGTAGAAGCAGAAAGAAGAGAAGAAGGAGAAGCAGAAGTAGAATCAGAAGAAACAGAAGAAGAAGCAGAAGAAACAGAAGCAAAAGAAACAGAATACGGAGAAGAGCAGAAGCAGAAGCAGAAGGAGAAGCAGAAGCAGAAGGATAAAGAGAATCAGGAGAAGCAGAAGAAGCCGAAGCAGAAGAAACAGGAGAAGCCAAAGAAGCAGAACCAGAATCTGAAGGAGAAACAGAAGAAGCACAATCTGAAGCAGAAGCAGAAGAAACAGAAATAGTAGAATAAGCAGAAGCAGAAGCAGCAGGAAAAGCAGAAGAAGAAGACGGAGAAGGCGAGAGATAGGATTAGGATTAGGAGAAGCAAAAGGATAAGCAGAAGCAGAAAGAGACGCAGAAGGAGAAGCAG
>NW_012289659.1:0-10090 GCF_000151885.1 Dipodomys ordii | reverse complement strand
TCAGAAGAACAGGAGAAGGACAAGAAGCAGAAGCAGAAGGAGAAGCAGAAGCTGAAGGAGAAGCAGAAAGAGAAGGAGGGGAAGCAGAAGAAGCAGAAGCAGGAGAAGCAGAAGCAGAAGAAGCCGAAGAAGCAGAAGCAGAACCTGAAGCAGAAGGAGAAGCAGGAGAAGGAGAAGAAGCAGAATCTGGAGAAGAAGAAGGAGGAGCAGAAGTAGAAAGAGAAGCAAAAGCAGGAGGAGAAGTAGAAGAAACAGAAGAAGCAGACGCAGTAGCAGAAGCAGCAGAAGATGCAGAAGCAGAAGGAAAAGCAGAAGAACGAGAAGGAGAAGGAGAAACAGAAGGAGAAGCAGAAAGAGAAGCAGAAGAAGGAGCAGGAGAAGGAAAAGCAGCAGGAGAAGCAGAAAGAGCAGCAGAAGGAGAAGCAGGAGAAGCAGAAGCAGGAGAAGCAGAAGCATAAGAATCCGAAGAAGAAGAAGTAGAACCTGAAGCAGAAGGAGAAGCAGGAGAAGCAGTAGAAGCAGAATCTGGAGAAGCAGAATGAGAAGCAGAAGGAGAAGCAGAAGCAGAAAGAGAATCAAAAGCAGAAGGGGAAGCAGAAGAATCAGAAGAAGTAGAAGCAGTAGCAGTTGTAGCAGAAGCAGAAGGAGAAGCAGAAGGAAAAGCAGAATAACGAATAGAAGGAGAAACAGAAGGAGAAGCAGAAGGAGAAGCAGAAAGAGAAGCAGGTAAAGCAGAAGAAGAAGAAGCAGAAGGAGAATCAGAAGGAGAAGCAGAAGAAGGAGAAGGAGAAGAAGAAACAGAAGAAGATGCAGAAGGAGAAGCAGGAGAAGCATAAGAAGCAGAAGCAGAAGGAGAAGCAGGAAAAGCAGAAGAAGCAGAAGCAAAAGGAGAAGCAAGAGAAGGTGAAGGAGAAGCAGGGGCAGAAGACGAAGCATAAGGACAAGCACAAGCAGAAGGAGATGCAGAAGGAGAAGCAGGAGAAGCAGAAGATTCAGAAGCTGAAGGAGAAGCAGAAGTAGGAGAAGGAGGAGAAGTAGAAGCAGAAGGACAAGCAGAACCGGAATGAGAAGCAGAAAGAGAAGCAGGAGAAGCACAAGATGCAGAAGCAGAAGAAGCCGAAAGAGAAGAAGCAGAGGAAGCAGAAACAGAATCAGAAGTAGAAGTAGAAGCCGAAGGAGAAGCAGCAGAACAAGTAGAACCAGAAATTCAGGCAGGAGAAACAGAAGAAGCAGAAGCAGAAACAGAAGGAGAAGCAAAAAGAGAAGCAGAAGGAGAAGTAGAAGAAGCAGCAGAAGGAGAAGCAGCAGAAGAAGCAGAAAAACAAGCAGGAGAAGCAGAAGCAGAAAGAGAAGTAGAATCAGAAGAAGCAGAAGCAGAAGAAGAAGCAGTAGAAGCATAAGAAGCAGAAGCAGGAGAAGCAGAAGCAGAAGAAAAAAAGAAGCATAAGAAGCAGAAGCCGAAGCAGAGGGAGAAAAAGAAGAAGGAGAAGGAGCAGCAGAAGTTGAAGCAGAAGGAGATGCAGATGCAGAAAGAGAAGCAGAAACAGTAGGAGAAGGAGAAGGAGAAGTTGGAGAATCAGAAGAAGCAGAAGCAGAAGCAGAAAGAGAAGCAGAAGAAGGAAAAGGAGAAGCAGAAGCAGAAGGACAAGCAGGAGAAGCAGAAGAAGCAGAAGCGGGAGAAGCAGAAGCAGGAGAAGCAGCAGCAGAAAACAGAAGAAGGAGAAGGAGCAGAAGGAGAAGCAGAAGCAGAAGGAGAAGCAGGAAGAGAAGCAGAAGAAGCAGTAGCAGGAGGAGCAGAAGCAGAAGAAACAGAAGAAGCCCAAGAACCAGAAGGAAAACCTGAAGCAGAAGGAGAAGAAGAAGCAGGAGAAGCTGGAAAAGCAGAAGTAGAAGAAACAGAACAAGCAGAAGAAGCAGAAGCAGAACGAGAAGCAGAAGAAGAAGAAGGAGAAAGAGAAGGATTAGGAGGAGGAGGAGCAGAAGCAGAATTAGAAGCAGAAAGAGAAGCAGAAGGAGAAACAGAAGAAGCAGAAGCAGGAGAAGCAGAAGCAGAAGGAGAAGAAGAAGAAGCAGAAGCTGAAGCAGAAGAATAAGAAACAGAAGAAGCAGAAGAAGAAGCAGCAGGAGAAGCAGAAGAAGCAGAAGGAGAAGGAGAAAGAGAAGGATTAGGAGTAGGAGAAACAGAAGGATAAGCAGAAGCAGATAGAGAAGCAGGAGAAGCAGAAGACGGAGGAGGAGCAGAAGCAGAAGAAACAGGAGAAGCCGAAGAAGCAGAAGCAGAATTTGAAGCAGAAGGAGAAACAGAAGAAGCACAATCTGAAGAAGAAGAAACAGATATAGTAGAATAAGCAGAAGCAGAAGCAGCAGGAGAAGCAGAAGAAGAAGATGGAGAAGGCGAAAGAAAAGGATTAGGAATAGGAGAAGCAAAGGATAAGCAGAAGCAGAAAGAGACGCGAAGGAGAAGCAGCACGAGAAGTAGGAGAAGCAGGAGAAGCAGAAGCAGGAGAAAAAGAAGAAACAGGAGACGCAGGAGCAGAATGAGAAGCAGAAGAAGAAATTGAAGCAGAAGCAGAAGGAGAAGCAGAATAAGGATAAGGAGAAGCAGAAAGAGAAGCAGAACGAGAAGCAGGAGTAGCAGAAGCAGGAGAAGCAGAAGCAGAAGAAACAGAAGAAGGAGAAGAAGCAGAAGGGGAAGCAGAAACAGAAGGAAAAGCAGAAAGAGAAGCAGGAGAAGCAGAAGAAGCAGCAGCAGGAGGAGCAGAAGAAGAAGAAGCCGAAGAAGCAGAAGCAGAACCTGAAGCAGAAGGAGAAGCAGGAGAAGCAGAAGAAGCAGAATCTGGAGAAGCAGAAGGAGAAGCAGAAGGAAAAGCAGAAGAACGAGAAGGAGAAGGAGAAGGAGAAACAGAAGGAGAAGTAGAAAGAGCAGCAGAAGGAGAAGCAGGAGATGCAGAAACAGGAGAAGCAGAAGCAGAAGAAACAGGAGAAAGACAAGAAGCAGAAGGAGAAGCAGCAACAGAAGGAGAAGCAGAAAGAGAAGGAGGGGAAGCAGAAGAAGCAGAAGCAGGAGAAGCAGATGCATAAGAATCCGAAGAAGCAGAAGCAGAACCTGAAGCAGAAGGAGAAGCAGGAGAAGCAGAAGAAGCAGAATCTGGAGAAGCAGAAGGAGAAGCAGAAGCGGGAGAAGCAGAAGAAGAAGAAACAGAAGAAGGAGAAGGAGCAGAAGCAGAAGGAGAATGAAAAGCAGAAGGAGAAGCAGAAAGAGAAGCAGGAAAAGCAGAAGAAGCAGAAGCAGGAGAAGCAGAAGCAGAAGAAACAGGAGAATGACAAGAAGCAGAAGCAGAAGGAGAAGCAGAAACAGAAGGAGAAGCAGAAAGAGAAGGAGGGGAAGCAGAAGAAGCAGAAGCAGGAGAAGCAGAAGCATAAGAATCGGAAGAAGCAGAAGCAGAATCTGAAGCAGAAGAAGAAGCAGGAGAAGCAGAAAAAGCAGAAAAAAGGAGAAGGAAAAACAGAAGCAGAAGCAGAAGGAGAAGCAGAAGCAGAAGAAGCAGCAGAAGGAGAAGAAGAAGCAGAAGAAGGTGCAGAAGGAAAAGCAGGAGAAGCAGAACAAGCAGACGCAGAAGAAGAAGTAGGAGAAGGAGATGAAGAGCAGCAGAAATTCAGGCAGGAGAAACAGAAGAAGCAGAAGCAGAAGGAGAAGGAGAAGCAAAAAGAGAAGCAGAAAGAGAAGTAGAAGAAGCAGCAGAAGGAGAAGCAGCAGAAGAAGCAGAAAAACAAGCAGGAGAAGCAGAAGCAGAAAGAGAAGTAGAAGCAGAAGAATCAGAAGAAGCAGCAGCAGAAGAAGAAGCAGTAGAAGCATAAGAAGCAGAAGCAGGAGAAGCAGAAGCAGAAGAAATAAAGAAGCATAAGATGCAGAAGCCGAAGCAGAGGGAGAAATAGAAGGAGAAGGAGCAGCAGAAGATGAGCAGAAGGAGATACAGAAGGAGAAAGAGAAGCAGAAACAGAAGGAGAAGGAGAAGTTGGAGAATCAGAAGAAGCAGAAGCAGAAGCAGAAAGAGAAGCAGAAGAAGGAGAAGGAGAAGCAGAAGGAGAAGCAGGAGAAGCAGAAGCGGGAGAAGCAGCAGAAGAAGAAGAAACAGAAGAAGGAGAAGGAGCAGAAGGAGAAGCAGAATCAGAAGGAGAAGCAGAAAGAGAAGCAGAAGAAGCAGTAGCAGGAGAAGCAGAAGCAGAAGAAACAGAAGAAGCCCAAGAAGCAGAAGGAGAACCTGAAGCAGAAGGCGAAGCAGAAGCAGCAGAAGCTGGAAAAGCAGAAGCAGAAGAAATAGAACAAGCAGAAGAAGCAGTAGCAGAAGCAGAACGAGAAGCAAAAGAAGAAGAAGGAGAAAGAGAAGGAGTAGGAGTAGGAGGAGCAGAAGCATACTTAGAAGCAGAAAGAGAAGCAGAAGGAGAAACAGAAGAAGCAGAAACAGGAGAAGCAGAAGCAGAATGAGAAGCACAAGAAGGAGAAATTGAAGGAGAAGGAGAATGCGACGGAGAAGCAGAAAGAGAAGTAGGAGAAGCAGAAGAAGAAGAAGCAGGAGAAGCAGAAGCAGAAGAAACAGAAGAAGGAGAAGAGCAGAAGCAGAAGCAGAAGGAGAAGCAGAAGGAGAAGAAGACGAAGCAGAAGCTGAAGCAGAAGAATAAGAAACAGAAAAAGCAGAAGAAGCAGAAGAAGAAGAAGCAGGAGAAGCAGAAGAAGAAGAAGGAGAAGGAGAACGAGAAGTATTAGGAGTAGGAGAAACAGAAGGATAAGCAGAAGCAGAAAGAGAAGGAGAATGAGAAGGAGAAGCAGAAGCAGAATGAAAAGCAGAAGAAGGAGAAATTGAAACAGAAGAAGATGCAGAATAAGAGGCAGAAGCAGAAGCAGAAGGAGAAGCAGAAGAAGGAGAAGGAGAAGCAGAAGGATAAGCATAAAGAGAAACAGAAGGAGAAGCAGGAGAAGCAGAAGCAGGAGAAGCAGAAGCAGAAGAAGGAAAAGAAGCAGAAAGAGAAGTAGAAACAGAAGGAGAAGCAGAAATAGAAGCAGAAGAAGCCGAAGAAGCAGAAGCAGAACCTGAAGCACAAGGAGAAGCAGGAGAAGCAGAAGAAGCAGAATCTGGAGAAGAAGAAGGAGAACCAGAAGGAGAAGCAGAAGCAGAAAGAGAAGCAAAAGCAGAAGGAGAAGCAGAAGGAGAAACAGAAGAGGCAGAAGCAATAGCAGAAGAAGCTGAAGATGCAGAAGCAGAAAGAGAAGCAGAAGGAATAGCAGAAGAACGAGAAGGAGAAGGAGAAACAGAAGGAGAAACAGAAGGAGAAGCAGAAAGAGAATCAGGAAAAGCAGAAGAAGCAGAAGCAGACGGAGAAGCAGAAGAAGAAGAAACAGAAGAAGGAGAAGGAGCAGAAGCAGAAGGAGAAGCAGAAAGAGAAGCAGGAAAAGCAGAAGAAGCAGAAGCAGGAGAAGCAGAAGCAGAAGAAACAGGAGAAGGCCAAGAAGCAGAAGCAATAGGAGAAGCAGAAACAGAAGGAGAAGCAGAAAGAAAAGGAGGGGAAGCAGAAGAAGCAGCAGCAGGAGAAGCAGAAGCATAAGAATCCGAAGAAGCAGAAGCAGAACCTGAAGCAGAAGGAGAAGCAGGAGAAGCAGAAAAAGGAGAATCTGGAGAAGCAGAATGTCAAGCTGAAGGAGAAGCAGAAGCAGAGAGAGAATCAAAAGCAGAAGGAGAAGCAGAAGAAACAGAAGAAGCAGAAGCAGTAGCAGTTGCAGCAGAAGCAGAAGGAGAAGCAGAAGGAAAAGCAGAAGCACGAGAAGGAGTAGGAGAAACAGAAGCAGAAGCAGAAGGAGAATCAGAAGGAGAAGCAGAAGGAGCAGAAGGAGAAGCAGAAACAGAAGAAGCAGCAGAAGGAGAAGCAGAAGCAGAAGAAGATGCGGAAGGAGAAGCAGGAGAAGCAGAAGAAGCAGAAGCTGAAGGAGAAGTAGAAGTAGTAGAAGGAGAAGGAAGAGCAGCAGAAGCAATAAAAGAAGCAGAATGAGAAGCAGAAGAAACAGAAGATGCAGGAATAGCAGAAGCAGAAGAAAGAGAAGAAGAAGATGATGACGAGATGATGATAAGAAGAAGAAGAAGAAGAAGATGAAGATGAAGAAGAAGAAGAAGAACTAGAACAAGAACAAGAACAAGAACAAGAACAAGAAAAAGAAGAAGGAGAAGAAGAAAAAGAAGAAGGAGAAGGAGAAGGAGAAGCATAAGGAGAGGTAGAAGAAGAAGAAGCAGGAGAAGCAGAAGCAGAAGAAAAAGAATAAGCATAAGAAGCAGAATCAGAGGGAGAAGCAGAAGAAGGAGAAGGAGCAGCAGAAGGAGAAGCAGAAGGAGAATCAGAAGGAGAAGCAGAAGTGGGAGGAGCAGAAGCAGAAGAAGCAGCAGAAGGAGAAGCAGAAGCGGAAAGAGAAGCAGAAACAGAAGCAGAACAAGAAGGAGAAGCAGGAGAATCAGAAGAAGCAGAAGTAGAAGCAGAAAGAGGAGAAGAAGGAGAAGCAGAAGTAGAATCAGAAGAAACAGAAGAAGAAGAAGCAGAAGAAACAGAAGCAAAAGAAACAGAAGAAGGAGAAGAGCAGAAGCAGAATCTGAAGCAGAAGGAGAAGCAGAAAGAGAAGCAGGAGAAGTAGAAGAAGCAGAAGCAGAAGAAACAATAGAAGCGGAATAAGCAGAAGCAAAATCTGAAGCAGGAGAAACAGAAGAAGCACAATCTGAAGAAGAAGCAGAAGAAACAGAAATAGTACAATAAGCAGAAGCAGCAGGAAAAGCAGAAGAAGAAGAAGAAGAAGAAGGAGAAGGCGAAAGAGAAGGATTAGGAGTAGGAGAAGCAAAAGGATAAGCAGAAGCAGAAAGAGACGCAGAAGGAGAAGCAGCACGAGAAGTAGGAGAAGCAGGAGAAGCAGAAGAAGCAGAATCTAGAGAAGAAGAAGGAGAACCAGAAGGAGAAGCAGAAGCAGAAAGAGAAGCAAAAGCAGAAGTATAAGCAGAACAAACAGAAGAAGCAGAGGCAGTAGCAGAAGAAGCAGAAGATGCAGAAGCAGAAGGAGAAGCACAAGGAAAAGCAGAAGAACGGGAAGGAGAAGGAGAAACAGAAGGAGAAGCAGAAAGAGAAGCAGAAGAAGGAGCAGGAGACGGAAAAGCAGCAGGAGAAGCAGAAAGAGCAGCAGAAGGAGAAGCAGGAGATACAGAAACAGGAGAAGCAGAAGTAGAAGAATCAGGAGAAGGACAAGAAGCAGAAGCAGAAGGAGAAGCAGAAACAGAAGGAGAAGCAGAAAGAGAAGGAGGGGAAGCAGAAGAAGCAGAAGCAGGAGAAGCAGAAGCATAAGAATCTGAAGAAGCAGAAGCAGAACCTGAAGCAGAAGGAGAAGCAGGAGAAGCAGAAGAAGCAGAATCCGGATAATCAGAATGACAAGCTGAAGGAGAAGCAGAAGCAGAAAGAGAATCAAATGCAGAAGGAGAAGCAGAAGAATCAGAAGAAGTAGAAGCAGTAGCAGTTGTAGCAGAAGCAGAAGGAGAAGCCGAAAGAAAAGTAGAATAACTAGATTGAGAAGGAGAAACAGAAGGAGAAGCAGAAGGAGAAGCAGAAAGAGAAGCAGGTAAAGCAGAAGAAGAAGAAGCAGAAGGAGAATCAGAAGGAGAAGGAGAAGCAGAAGCAGAAGAAGATGCAGAAGGAGAAGCAGGAGAAGCAGAAGCAGAAGGAGAAGCAGGAAAAGCAGAAGAAGCAGAAGCAAAAGGAGAAGCAAAAGAAGGAGAAGCAGAAGCAGAAGAAGAAGCATAAGGACAAGCACAAGCAGAAGGAGATGCAGAAGGAGAAGCAGGAGAAGCAGAAGAAGCAGAAGATGAAGGAGCAGCAGAAGTAGGAGAAGGAGAAGGAGGAGAAGCAGAAGCAGAAGGAGAAGCAGAAGCGGAATGAGAAGCAGAAAGAGAAGCAGGAGAATCACAAGAAGCAGAAGCAGGAAAAGCCGAAAGAGAAGAAGCAGAAACTGAAGCATAAGTAGAAGGAGAAGCAGCAGAAGAAGTAGAACCAGAAATTCAGGCAGGAGAAAAAGAAGAAGCAGAAGCAGAAAGAGAATCAAAAAGAGAAGCAGAAGGAGAAGTAGAAGAAGCCGCAGAAGGAGAAGCAGCAGAAGAAGCAGAAAAACAAGCAGGAGAAGCAGAAGCAGAAAGAGAAGTAGAAGCAGAAGAAGCAGAAGAAGCAGAAGCAAAAGAAGAAGCAGTAGAATCATAAGAAGCAGAAGCAGGAGACGCAGAAGCAGAAGAACAAGAAGAAGCATAAGAAGCAGAAGCAGAAGCAAAGGGAGAAACAGAAGGAGGAGAAGGAGCAGCAGAAGGTGAAGCAGAAGGAGATGGAGAAGCAGAAAGAGAAGCAGAAACAGAAGGAGAAGAAGAAGGATTAGTTGGAGAATCAGAAGAAGCAGAAGCAGAAAGAGAAGCAGAACCAGAAGGAGAAGCAGAAGGAGGAGAAGGAGAAGGAGAAGCCGAAAGAGAAGCAGAAAGAGAAGCAGAACGAGAAGCAGGAGAAGCAGAAGCAGGAGAACAAGAAGCAGAAGAAACAGAAGAAGGAGAAGAAGCAGAAGCAGAAGGAGTAGCAGAAACAGAAGGAAAAGCAGAAAGGGAAGCAGGAGAAGCAGAAGAAGCAGCAGCAGGAGAAGCAGAATCATAAGAATTCGAAGAAGCAGAAGCAGAAGGAGAAGAAGGAGAAGCAGAAGAAGCAGAATCTGGAGAAGAAGGAGAACCAGAAGGAGAAGAAGAATCAGAAAGAGAAGCAAAAGCAGTAGGAGAAGCACAAGGAGAAGCAGAAGAAACAGAAGAAGCAGATGCAGTAGCAGAAGAAGCAGAAGATGCAGAAGCAGAAGGAGAAGCAGAAGGAAAAGCAGAAGAACGAGAAGAAGGAGAAATAGAAGGAGAAGCAGAAAGAGAAGCAGAAGAAGGAGCAGGAGACGGAAAAGCAGCCGGAGAAGCAGAAAGAACAACAGAAGGAGAAGGAGGAGATGCAGAAACAGGAGAAGCAGAAGTAGAAGAATCAGGAGAAGGACAAGAAGCAGAAGCAGAAGGAGAAGCAGAAACAGAAGGAGAAGCAGAAAGAGAAGGAGGGGAAGCAGAAGAAGCAGAAGCAGGAGAAGCAGAAGCATAAGAATCCGAAGAAGCAGAAGCAGAACCTGAAGTAGAAGGAGAAGCAGGAAAAGCAGATGAAGCAGAATCTGGAGAAGCAGAATGAGAAGCTGAAGGAGAAGCAGAAGCAGAAAGAGAATCAAAAGCAGAAGGATAAGCAGAAGGAGATATAGAAGCAGAAAGAGAAGCAGAAACAGAAGGAGAAGAAGAAGGATTAGTTGGAGAATCAGAAGAAGCAGAAGCACAACTAGAAGCAGTAGAAGGAGAAGGAGAAGCAGAAGCAGAGGAAAGGAAGGAGAAACAGAAGAAGCAGAAGCGGAAGAAGCCGAAAGTGAAGAAGCAGAAACAGAAGCAGAAGTAGAAGCAGAAGCAGAAGGAGAAGCAGCAGAACAAGTAGAACCAGAAATTCAGGCAGGAGAAACAGAAGAAGCAGAAGCAGAAAGAGAAGCAAAAAGAGAAGCAGAAGGAGAAGTAGAAGAAGCAGCAGAAGGAGAAGCAGCAGAAGAAGCAGAAAAACAAGCAGGAGAAGCAGAAGCAGAAAGAGAAGTAGAAGCAGAAGAAGCAGAAGAAGAAGAAGCAGAAGAAGAAGCAGTAGAAGCATAAGAAGCAGAAGCAGGAGAAGCAGAAGCAGAAGAACAAGAAGAAGCATAAGAAGCAGAAGCAGAAGCAGAGGGAGAAACAGAAGAAGGAGAAGGAGCAGCAGAAGGTGAAGCAGAAGGAGATGAAGAAGCAGAAAGGGAAGCAGAAACAGAAGGAGAAGAAGAAGGATTAGTTGGAGAATCAGAAGAAGCAGAAGCAGAAAGGGAAGCAGAAGAAGGAGAAGGAGAAGCAGAAGCACAGGAAAGGAAGGAGAAGCAGAAGAAGCAGAAGCAGTAGAAAAAGAAGAAGAAGAAACAGAAGAAGGAGAAGGAGCAGAAGGAGAAGCAGAAGTGATT
>NW_012289658.1:0-5302 GCF_000151885.1 Dipodomys ordii | reverse complement strand
GGTGTAGCTAAGCAGAAGTAAGCTGTAGATGGGTGATTCAGAAAGCGGAAGATGCCGGATCGAGATTCATGTAAAGCAGAAGAAATAGGAAGCGGAAGGTGGATGCCGGAGAAGGAGAATGGGGAAGGAGAAAGTAAGGGCAGCAGAAGCAATAGGTGAAGCAGAAGGTGAAGCAGAAGAGAATCAGTAGAAGCAGAAGAAGCAGGAAAAGCAGAAGCAGTAGAAAGAGAAGAAGAAGAAGAAGAAGAAGAAGAAGAAGAAGAAGAAGAAGAAGAAGAAGAAGAAGAAGAAGAAGAAGAAGCAGAAGAAGAAGAAGAAGAAGAGGAAGAAGAAGAATAAGCAGCAGCATAAGGAGAAGCATAAAGAGAAGCAGTAGAAGCAGAAGCAGAAGAAAAAGATTAAGCAAAGGAAGCAGAAGGAGAACAAGAAGGAGAAGCAGGAGAATCAGAAGAAACAGAAGTAGAAGTAGAAAGAGGAGAAGAAGGAGAAGCAAAAGTAGAATCAGAAGAAACAGAACACGAAGAAGCAGAAGAAACAGAAGCAAAATAAACAGAAGAAGGAGAAGAGCAGAAGCAGAAGCAGAAGGAGAAGCAGAGGCAGAAGGAGAAGCAGAAAGAGAAGCAGGAGAAGCATAAGAAGCAGGAGAAGCAGAAGAAGAAGACGGAGAAGGCGAAAGAGAAGGATTAGAAGTAGGAGAAGCAAAAGGATAAGCAGAAGCAGAAAGAGACGCAGAAGGAGAAGCAGCACGAGAACTAGGAGAAGCAGGAGAAGCAGAAGCAGGAGAAGCAGAAGAAACAGAAGAAGCAGAAGCAGATTAAGAAGCAGAAGGGGAAATTGAAGCAGAAGCAGAAGGAGAAGCAGAAGAAGAAGGAGAAGCAGAAGAAGGAGAAGGAGAAGCAGAAAGAGAAGCAGAAAGAGAAGCAGGAGAAGCAGAAGCAGAAGAAACAGAAGGAGAAGAAGCAGAAGGAGAAGCAGAAACAGAAGGAAAAGCAGAAAGAGAAGCAGGAGAAGCAGAAGAAGCAACAGCAGGAGAAGCAGAAGCAGAAGAAGCTGAAGAAGCAGAAGCAGAACCTGAAGCAGAGGGAGAAGCAGGAGAAGCAGAAGAAGCAGAATCTGGAGAAGCAGAAGGAGAAGCAGAAGCAGAAAGAGAAGCAAAAACAGAAGGAGAAGCAGAAGAAACAGAAGAAGCAGAGGCAGTAGCAGAAGAAGCAGAAGATGCAGAAGCAGAAGGAGAAGCAGAAGGAAAAGCAGAAGAACGAGAAGGAGAAGGAGTAGGAGAAACAGAAGGAGAAGCAGAAAGAGAAGCAGAAGAAGGAGCAGGAGAAGGAAAAGAGGCAGGAGAAGCAGAAAGAGCAGCAGAAGGAGAAGCAGAAGCAGAAGCAGAAGCAGAAGTAGAAGCAGAAGAAGGAGAAGCAGAAGGAGAAGCATAAAGAGAAACAGAAGGAGAAGCAGGAGAAGCAGAAGCAGAAGCAGAATCAAAAGAAATAGAAGAAGGATAAGAAGCAGAAGCAGAAAGAGAAGCACAAACAGAAGGAGAAGCAGAAATAGAAGCAGAAGAAGCTGAAGAAGCAGAGGCAGAACCTGAAGCAGAAAGAGAAGCAGGAGAAGCAGAAGAAGCAGAATCTGGAGAAGAAGGAGAACCAGAAGGAGAAGCAGAAGCAGAAAGAGAAGCAAAAGCAGAAGGAGAAGCAGAAAGAGAAGCAGCAGGAATAGCAGAATAACGAGAAGGAGAAACAGAAGGAGAAGAAGAATGAGAAGCAGAAGGAGAAGCAGGAAAAACAGAAGAAGCAGAAACAGACGGAGAAGCAGAAGAAGGAGAAGCAGAAGAAGAAGCAGAAGGAAAAGCACAAGCAGAAGGAGATGCAGAAGGAATAGCAGGAGAAGCAGAAGAAGCAGAAGCAGAAGGAGAAGCAGAAGGAGAAGAAGCAGAATCAGAAGAAGCAGAAGGAGAAGTAGAAAGAGAAGCCGACGAAGAGAAGCAGAACGAGAAGCAGGAGAAGCAGAAGAAGCAGAGCGTGAGAAGCAGAAGCAAAAGAAACAGAAGAAACAGAAAAAGCAGAAGAAGCAGAAGAAGAAGCAGCAGGAGAAGCAGAAGAAGAAGAAGGAGAAGGAGAAAGAGAAGGATTGGGAGTAGGAGAAACAGAAGGATAAGCAGAAGCAGAAAGAGAAGGAGAAGGAGAACGAGAAGCAGGAGAAGCAGAAGAAGCAGAAGAAGGAGAAGCAGAAGCAGAAGAAACATAGGAAGGAGAAGAAGCAGAAGGAGAAGCAGAAACAGAAGGAAAAGCAGAAAGAGACGCAGGAGAAGCAGAAGAAGCAGCAGCAGGAGAAGCAGAAGCAGAAGAAGCCGAAGAAGCAGAAGCAGAACCTGAAGCAGAAGGAGAAGCAGGAGAAGCAGAAGAAGCAGAATCTGGAGAAGCAGAAGCAGAAAGAGAAGCAAAAGCAGAAGGAGAAGCAGAAGGGGAAGCAGAAGAAACAGAAGAAGCAGAGGCAGTAGCAGAAGAAGCAGAAGATGCAGAAGCAGAAGGAGAAGCAGAAGGAAAAGCAGAAGAACGAGAAGGAGAAGGAGTAGGAGAAACAGAAGGAGAAGCAGAAAGAGAAGCAGAAGAAGGAGCAGGAGAAGGAAAAGCAGCAGGAGAAGCAGAAAGAGCAGCAGAAGGAGAAGCAGAAGCAGAAGCAGAAGTAGAAGCAGAAGAAGGAGAAGCAGAAGGAGAAGCGTAAAGAGAAACAGAAGGAGAACAGGAGAAGCAGAAGCAGGAGAAGCAGAATCAAAAGAAATAGAAGAAGGATAAGAAGCAGAAGCAGAAAGAGAAGCAGAAACAGAAGGAGAAGCAGAAATAGAAACAGAAGAAGCTGAAGAAGCAGAAGCAGAACCTCAAGCAGAAGGAGAAGCAGAAGAAGCAGAATCTGGAGAAGAAGGAGAACCAGAAGGATAAGCAGAAGCAGAAAGAGAAGCAAAAGCAGAAGGAGAAGCAGAAAGAGAAGCAGAAGAAACAGAAGAAGCAGAAGCAGAAGCAGTAGCAGAAGAAGCTGAAGATGCAGAAGCAGATAGAGAAGCAGAAGGAATAGCAGAATAACGACAAGGAGAAACAGAAGGAGAAGAAGAATGAGAAGCAGAAGGAGAAGCAGGAAAAACAGAAGAAGCAGAAACAGACGGAGAAGCAGATGAAGGAGAAGCAGAAGCAGAAGAAGAAGCAGAAGGAACAGCAAAAGCAGAAGGAGTAGCAGGAGAAGCAGAAGAAGCAGAAGCAGAAGGAGAAGAAGAAGGAGAAGAAGCAGAATCAGAAGAAGCAGAAGGAGAAGTAGAAAGAGAAGCCGATGAAGAGAAGCAGAACGAGAAGGAGGAGAAGCAGAAGAAGCAGAGCGGGAGAAGCAGAAGAAGAAGAAACAGAAGAAATAGAAGGAGCAGAAGCAGAAGGAGGAGCAGAAGCAGAAGGAGAAGCAGAAGGAGAAACAGAAGAAGCAGAAGCAGGAGAAGCAGAAGCAGAATGAGAAGCACAAGAAGGAGAAATTGAAGGAGAAGGAGAATGAGACGGAGAAGCAGAAGGAGAAGTAGGAGAAGCAGAAGAAGGAGAAGCAGGAGAAGCAGAAGCAGAAGAAACAGAAGAAGGAGAAGAGCAGAAGCAGAAGGAGAAACAGAAGCAGAAGGAGAAGCAGAAGAAGCAGAAGCTGAAGCAGAAGAAACTGAAAAAGCAGAAAAAGAAGAAGAAGCAGAAGAAGAACAAGCAGGAAAAGCAGAAGAAGAAGAAGAAGGAGAAGGAGAAAGAGAAGGATTAGGAGTAGGAGAAACAGACGGATAAGCAGAAGCAGAAAGAGAAGGAGAAGGAGAAGGAGAAGCAGGAGAAGCAGAAGAAGCAGAAGCAGGAGAAGCAGAAGAAGAATGAAAAGCAGAAGAAGGAGAAATTGAAACAGAAGAAGATGCAGAAGGAGAAGCAGAAGCAGAAGGAGAAGCAGAAGAAGGAGAAGGAGAAGCAGAAGGATAAGAATAAAGAGAAACAGAAGGAGAAGCAGGAGAAGCAGTAGAAGCATAAGCAGAAGAAATAGAAGAAGGAGAATAAACAGAAGCAGAAAGAGAAGCAGAAACAGAAAGAGAAGCAGAAATAGAATCCGAAGAAGCCGAAGAAGCAGAAGCAGAACCTGAAGCGGAAGGAGAAGCAGAAGAAGCAGAATCTGGAGAAGAAGAAGGAGAACCAGAAGGAGAAGCAGAAGCAGAAAGAGAAGCAAAAGCAGAAGGAGAAGCAGAAGGAGAAGCAGAAGAAACAGAAGAAGCAGAAGCAGTAGCAGAAGAAGCTGAAGATGCAGAAGCAGAAAGAGAAGCAGAAGGAATAGCAGAAGAACGAGAAGGAGAAGGAGAAACAGAAGGAGAAGAAGAAGGAGAAGCAGAAGGAGAATCAGGAAAGGCAGAAGAAGCAGAATCAGACGGAGAAGCAGAAGAAGGAGAAGGAGAAGCAGAAGCAGAAGAAGAAGCAGACGGAAAAGCACAAGCAGAAGGATATGCAGAAGGAGAAGCAGGAGTAGCAAAAGAAGCAGAAGCAGAAGGAGAGAAGAAGTAGAAGAAGCAGAATCCGAAGAAGCAGAAGCAGAAGTAGAAAGAGAAGCCGACGAAGAGAAGCAGAACGAGAAGCAGGAGAAGCAGAAGAAGCAGAAGTGGGAGAAGCAGAAGAAGAAGAAACAGAAGAAGGAGAAGGAGCAGAAGCAGAAGGAGAAGGAAAAGCAGAAGGAGAAGCAGAAAGAGAAGCAGGAAAAGCAGAAGAATCAGAAGCAGGAGAAGCAGAAACAGAAGGAGAAGCAGAAAGAGGAGGGGAAGCAGAAGAAGCAGAAGAAGCAGAAGCAGGAGAAGCAGAAGCATAAGAATCCGAAGAAGCAGAAGGAGAACCTGAAGCAAAAGCGAAAGCAGGAGAAGCAGAAGAAGCAGAATCTGGAGAAGCTGAATGAGAAGCTGAAGGAGAAGCAGAAGCTGAAAGAGAATCAAAAGCAGAAGGAGACGCAGAAGAAACAGAAGAAGCAGTAGCAGTTGCATCAGAAGCAGAAGGAGAACCAGAAAGAAAAGCAGAAGAACGAGAAGGAGAAGGAGAAACAGAAGGAGAAGCAGAAGGAGAATCAGAAGGAGAAGCAGAAGAAGCAGAAGGAGAAGCAGAAGCAGAAGAAGCAGAAGGAGAATCAGAAGGAGAAACAGAAGCAGAAGAAGTAGCAGAAGGAGAAGCAGAAGCAGAAGAAGATGCAGAAGGAGAAGCAGGAGAAGCAGAAGAAGCAGGAAAAGAAGAAGCAGAAGAAAGAGAAGAAGAAGACGAAGAAGAAGAAGAAG
>NW_012289657.1:0-2023 GCF_000151885.1 Dipodomys ordii | reverse complement strand
GCAGTAGAAGCAGAAGATGCAGAAACAGGGGAAGCAGAAGCAGAAGAATTAGAATAAGCAAAAGAAGCAGAAGAAGAAGCAGTGGGAGAAGCAGAAGAAGGAGAAGGAGCAGCAGAAGGAGAAGCAGAAGCAGAAAGAGAAGCAGAAACAGAAGGAGAACAAGAAGGAGAAGCAGGAGAATCAGAAGAAGCAGAAGTAGAAGCAGAAAGAGGAGAAGAAGGAGAAGCAGAAGTAGAATCAGAAGAAACAGAAGAAGAAGAAGCAGAAGAAACAGAAGCAAAAGAAACAGAAGAAGGAGAAGAGCAGAAGCAGAAGCAGAAGGAGAAGCAGAAGGAGAAGCAGAAAGAGAAGCAGGAGAAGTAGAAGAAGCAGAAGCACAAGAAACAGGCGAAGCCGAAGAAGCAGAAGCAGAATCTGAAGCAGGAGAAACAGAAGAAGCACAATCTGAAGAAGAAGCAGAAGAAACAGAAATAGTAGAATAAACAGAAGAAGCAGCAGGATAAGCAGAAGAAGAAGACGGAAAAGGCAAGAGAAAAGGCTTAGGAGTAGGAGAAGCAAAAGGATAAGCAGAAGCAGAAAGAGACGCAGAAGGAGAAGCAGCACGAGAAGTAGGAGAATCAGGAGAAGCAGAAGAAGCAGAATCTGGAGAAGAAGAAGGAGAACCAGAAGGAGAAGCAGAAGCAGAAAGAGAAGCAAAAGCAGAATGAGAAACAGAAGAAACAGAAGAAGCAGAGGCAGTAGCAGAAGAAGCAGAAGATGCAGAAGCAGAAGGAGAAGCACAAGGTAAAGCAGAAGAACGAGAAGGAGAAGGAGAAACAGAAGGAGAAGCAGAAAGAGAAGCAGAAGAAGGAGCAGGAGACGGAAAAGCAGCAGGAGAAGCAGAAAGAGCAGCAGAAGGAGAAGCAGGAGATACAGAAACAGGAGAAGCAGAAGTAGAAGAATCAGGAGAAGGACAAGAAGCAGAAGCAGAAGGAGAAGCAGAAACAGAAGGAGAAGCAGAAAGAGAAGGAGGGTAAGCAGAAGAAGCAGAAGCAGGAGAAGCAGAAGCATAAGAATCCGAAGAAGCAGAAGCAGAACCTGAAGCAGAAGGAGAAGCAGGAGAAGCAGAAGAAGCAGAATCTGGAGAAGCAGAATGACAAGCTGAAGGAGAAGCAGAAGCAGAAAGAGAGTCAAAAGCAGAAGGAGAAGCAGAAGAAACAGAAGTAGAAGCAGTAGCAGTTTTAGCAGAAGCAGAAGGAGAAGCCGAAGGAAAAGCAGAAGAACAAGAAGGAGAAGGAGAAACAGAAGGAGAAGCAGAAGCAGAAGCAGAAAGAGAAGCAGGTAAAGCAGAAGAAGAAGAAGCAGAAGGAGAAAGCAGAAGAAGGAGAAGGAGAAGCAGAAGCAGAAGAAGATGCAGAAGGAGAAGCAGGAGAAACAGTAGAAGCAGAAGCAGAAGGAGAAGCAGGAAAAGCAGAAGAAGCAGAAGCAATAGGAGAAGCAAAAGAAGGAGAACCAGAAGCAGAAGAAGAAGCATAAGGACAAGCACAAGCAGAAGGAGATGCAGAAGGAGAAGTAGGAGAAGCAGAAGAAGCAGAAGCTGAAGGAGAAGCAGAAGTAGGAGAAGGAGGATAAGCAGAAGCAGAAGGAGAAGCAGAAGAGGAATGAGAAGCAGAAAAAGAAGCAGGAGAAGCACAATAAGCAGAAGCAGGAGAAGCCGAAAGAGTAGAAGCAGAAGAAGCAGAAACAGAAGCAGAAGTAGAAGCAGAAGCAGAAGGAGAAGCAGCAGAAGAAGTAGAACCAGAAATAAAGGCAGGAGAAACAGAAGAACAGAAGCAGAAGGATAAGGAAAAAGAGAAGCAGAAGGAGAAGTAGAAGAAGCAGCAGAAGGAGAAGCAGCAGAAGAAGCAGAAAAACAAACAGGAGAAGCAGAAGAAGAAAGAGAATTAGAAGCAGAAGTAGCAGAAGCAGAAGAAGAAGCAGTAGAAGCATAAGAAGCACTAGCAGGAGAAGCAGAAGCAGAAGAAAAAGAAGAAGCATAAGAAGC
>NW_012289656.1:0-8440 GCF_000151885.1 Dipodomys ordii | reverse complement strand
TCAAGAAGGAGAAGCAGAAAGAGAAGGAGGGGAAGCAGAAGAAGCAGAAGCAGGAGAAGCAGAAGCATAAGAATCCGAAGAAGCAGAAGCAGAACCTGAAGCAGAAGGAAAGCAGGAGAAGCAGAAGAAGCAGAATCTGGAGAAACAGAATGAGAAGCAGAAGGAGAAGCAGAAGCAGAAAGAGAATCAAAAGCAGAAGGAGAAGCAGAAGAAACAGAAGAAGTAGAAGCAGTAGCCGTTGTAGCAGAAGCAGAAGGAAAAGCAGAAGAACATGAAGGACAAGGAGAAACAGAAGGAGAAGCAGAAGGAGAAGCAGAAAGAGAAGCAGGTAAAGCAGCAGAAGAAGAAGTACAAGGAGAATCAGAAGGACAAGCAGAAGAAGGAGAAGGAGAAGCAGAAGCAGAAGAAGATGCAGAAGGAGAAGCAGAAGAAGCAGAAGCAGAAGGAGAAGCAGGAAAAGCAGAAGAAGCAGAAGCAAAAGGAGAAGCAAAAGAAGGAGAAGGAGAAGCAGAAGCAGAAGAAGAAGCATAAGGACAAGCACAAGCAGAAGGAGATGCAGAAGGAGAAGCAGAAGAAGCAGAAGAAGCATAAGCTGAAGGAGAAGCAGAAGTAGGAGCAGGTGGATAAGCAGAAGCAGATGGAGAAGCAGAAGAGGAATGAGAAGCAGAAAAAGAAGCAGGAGAAGCACAATAAGCAGAAGCAGGAGAAGCCGGAAGAATAGAAGCAGAAGAAGCAGAAACAAAAGCAGAAGTAGAAGCAGAAGCAGAAGGAGAAGCAGCAGAAGAAGTAGAACCAGAAATTCAGGCAGGAGAAACAGAAGAAGCAGAAGCCGAAGGAGAAGCAAAAAGAGAAGCAGAAGGAGAAGTAGAAGAAGCAGCAGAAGGAGAAGCAGCAGAAGAAGCAGATAAACAAGCAGTAGAACAGAAGCAGAAAGAGAAGTAGAAGCAGAAGAAGCAGAAGCAGAAGAAGAAGCAGTAGAAGCATAAGAAGCAGAAGCAGGAGAAGCAGAAGCAGAAGAAAAAGAAGAAGCAGAAGAAGCAGAAGCAGAAGCAGAGGGAGAAACAGAAGAAGGAGAAGGAGCAGCAGAAGGTGAAGCAGAAGGAGATGCAGAAACAGAAAGAGAAGCAGAAACAGAAGGAGAAGAAGAAG
The DNA here is from genome assembly GCF_000151885.1 of Dipodomys ordii. NCBI lineage: Eukaryota > Metazoa > Chordata > Mammalia > Rodentia > Heteromyidae > Dipodomys > Dipodomys ordii. The sequence continues at coordinate 7,291 of NW_012289656.1, read as the reverse complement.
GATTAGTTGGAGAATCAGAAGAAGCAGAAGCAGATAGAGAAGCTGAAGAAGGAGAAGGAGAAGCAGAAACAGAGGAAAGGAAGGAGAAGCAGAAGAAGCAGAAGCGGGGGAAGCAGAAGAAGAAGAAACAGAAGAAGGAGAAGGAGCAGAAGGAGAAGCAGAAGCAAAAGGAGAAGCAGAAAGAGAAGCAGAAGAAGCAGTAGCAGGAGAAGCAGAAGCAGAAGAAACAGAAGAAGCCAAAGAAGCAGAAGCAGGACCTGAAGCAGAAGAAACAGAACAATCAGAAGAAGCAGAAGCAGAAGCAGAACGAGAAGCAGAAGAAGAAGAAGGAGAAGGAGAAAGAGAAGGATTAGGAGTAGGAAGAGCAGATGGAAAATCAGAAGCAGAACGAGAAGCAGAAGGAGCAGGAGAAGGAGAAGCAGAAGGAGAATCAGAAGAAGGAGAAATAGAAGCAGAAGAAGCAGCAGAAGGAGAAGCAGAAACAGAAGAAGATGCAGAAGGAGAAGCAGGAGAAGCAGAAGAAGCTAAAGCAGAAGGAGAAGCAGAAGTAGGAGAAGGAGTATGAGAAGGAAGGGCAGCAGAAGGAATAGGAAAAGCAGAAGGAGAAGCAGAAGCAGAATGAGAAGCAGAAAGAGAAGCAGGAGACGGACAAGAAGCAGAAGCAGGAGAAGCCGAAAGAGAAGAAGCAGAAGAAGCAGAAACAGAAGCAGAAGTAGAAGCAGAAGCAGAAGGAGAAGCAGAAAAGAAGTAGAACCAGAAATTCAGGCAGGAGAAACAGAAGAAGCAGAAGGAGAAGCAAAAAGAGAAGCAGAAGGAGAAGTAGAAGAAGCAGCAGAAGGAGAAGCTGCAGAAGAAGCAGAAAAACAAGCAGGAGAAGCAGAAGCAGAAAGAGAAGTAGAAGCACAAGAAGCAGAAGAAGCAGAAGCAGAAGAAGAAGCAGTAGAAGAAGAAACAGAAGAAGGAGAAGGAGCAGAAGGAGAAGCAGAAGCAGAAGAACAAGAAGAAGCATAAGAAGCAGAAGCATAGGAAGCAGAAGCAGAAGCAGAGGGAGAAACAGAAGAAGGAGAAGGGGCAGCAGAAGGTGAAGCAAAAGGAGATGAAGAAGCAGAAAGAGAAGCAGAAAGAGAAGGAAAAGAAGAAGGATTAGTTGGAGAATCAGACGAAGCAGAAGCAGAAAGAGAAGCAGAAGAAGGAGAAGAAGAAGCAGAGGAAAGGAAGGAGAAGCAGAAGAAGCAGAAGCGGGAGAAGCAGCAGCAGAAGAAGAAACAGAAGAAGGAGAAGGAGCAGAAGGAGAAGCAGAAGCAGAAGGAGAAGCAGAAAGAGAAGCAGAAGAAGCAGTAGCAGGAGACGCAGAAGCAGAAGAAACAGAAGAAGCCGAAGAATGCGAAGCAGGACCTGAAGCAGAAGAAACAGAACAAGCAGAAGAAGCAGAAGCAGAAGCAGAACGAGAAGCAGAAGAAGAAGAAGGAGAAGGAGAAAGAGAAGGATTAGGTGTAGGAAGAGCAGAAGGAGAATCAGAAGCAGAACGAGAAGCAGAAGGAGAAGCAGAAGGAGAAGCAGAAGAAGGAGAAGCAGAAGCAGAAGAAGCAGCAGAAGGAGAAGCATAAGCAGAAGAAGATGCAGAAGGAGAAGCAGGAGAAGCAGAAGAAGAAAAAGCAGGAGAAGCAGAAGTAGGAGAAGGAGTATGAGAAGGAAGGGCAGGAGAAGGAATAGGAGAAGCAGAAGGAGAAGCAGAAGCAGAATGAGAAGCAGAAAGAGAACCAGTAGAAACAGAAGAAGCAGGAAAAGCAGAAGCAGACGAAAGAGAAGAAGAAGAAGAAGAAGAAGAAGAAGAAGAAGAAGAAGAAGAAGAAGAAGAAGAAGAAGAAGAAGAAGAAGAAGAAGAAGAAGGAGAAGAAGAAGGAGAAGACGAAGGAGAAGACGAAGGAGAAGAAGAAGAAGAAGAAGAAGAAGAAGAAGAAGAAGAAGAAGAAGAAGAAGAAGAAGAAGAAGAAGAAGAAGAAGAAGAAGAAGAAGAAGAAGAAGAAGAAGAAGAAGAAGAAGAAGAAGGAGAAGAAGAAGGAGAAGAAGAAGGAGAAGAAGAAGGAGAAGAAGAAGGAGAAGAAGAAGGAGAAGAAGAAGAAGAAGAAGAAGAAGAAGAAGAAGAAGAAGAAGAAGAAGAAGGAGAAGAAGAAGGAGAAGAAGAAGAAGAAGAAGAAGAAGAAGAAGAAGAAGAAGAAGAAGAAGAAGAAGAAGAAGAAGAAGAAGAAGAAGAAGAAGAAGAAGAAGAAGAAGAAGAAGAAGAAGAAGGAGAAGCAGTAGAAGGAGAAGCAGTAGAAGCAGGAGAAGCAGAAGCAGAAGAAGCAGTAGCAGGAGAAGCAGAAGCAGAAGAAACAGAAGAAGCCCAAGAAGCAGAAGGAGAACCTGAAGCAGAAGGGGAAGCAGAAGCAGCAGAAGCTGGAAAAGCAGAAGCAGAAGAAATAGAACAAGCAGAAGAAGCAGTAGCAGAAGCAGAACGAGAAGCAGAAGAAGAAGAAGGAGAAAGAGAAGGAGTAGGAGTAGGAGGAGCAGAAGCATAATTAGAAACAGAAAGAGAAGCAGAAGGAGAAACAGAAGAAGCAGAAACAGGAGAAGCAGAAGCAGAATGAGAAGCACAAGAAGGAGAAATTGAAGGAGAAGGAGAAGGAGACGGAGAAGCAGAAAGAGAAGTAGGAGAAGCAGAAGAAGAAGAAGCAGGAGAAGCAGAAGCAGAAGAAACAGAAGAAGGAGAAGAGCAGAAGCAGAAGGAGAAGCAGAAGCAGAAGGAGAAGCAGAAGAAGCAGTAGCTGAAGCAGAAGAAGAAGAAACAGAAAAAGCAGAAGAAGCAGAAGAAGAAGCAGCAGGAGAAGCAGAAGAAGAAGAAGGAGAAGGAGAACGAGAAGTATTAGCAGTAGGAGAAACAGAAGGATAAGCAGAAGCAGAAAGAGAAGGAGAATGAGAAGGAGAAGCAGAACAAGCATAAGCAGGAGAAGCAGAAGCAGAATGAAAAGCAGAAGAAGGAGAAATTGAAACAGAAGAAGATGCAGAATAAGAAGCAGAAGGAGAAGCAGAAGAAGGAGAAGGAGAAGGAGAAGGATAAGCATAAAGAGAAACAGAAGGAGAAGCAGGAGAAGCAGAAGCAGGAGAAGCAGAAGCAGAAGAAGGAGAAGATGCAGAAGCAGAAAGAGAAGTAGAAACAGAAGGAGAAGCAGAAATAGAAGCAGAAGAAGCCGAAGAAGCAGAAGCAGAACCTGAAGCACAAAGAGAAGTAGGAGAAGCAGAAGAAGCAGAATCTGGAGAAGAAGAAGGAGAACCAGAAGGAGAAGCAGAAGCAGAAAGAGAAGCAAAAGAAGAAGGAGAAGCAGAAGGAGAAACAGAAGAAAAAGAAGAAGCAGAAGCAGTAGCAGAAGAAGCTGAAGATGCAGAAGCAGAAAGAGAAGCAGAAGGAATAGCAGAAGAACGAGAAGGAGAAGGAGGAACAGAAGGAGAAGCAGAAGGAGAAGCAGAAGCAGAAAGAGAAGCAAAAGCTGAAGGAGAAGCAGAAGGAGAAGCAGAAGGAACAGAAGAAACAGAAGCAGTAGCAGAAGAAGCTGAAGATGTAGAAGCAGAAAAAGAAGCACAAGAAATAGCAGAAGAACGAGAAGGAGAAGGAGAAACAGAAGGAGAAGCCGAAGGAGAAGCAGAAAGAGAATCAGGAAAAGCAGAAGAAGCAGAAGCAGACGGAGAGGTAGAAGAAGGAGAAGGAGAAGCAGAAGCAGAAGAAGAAGCACAAGGAAAAGCACAAGCAGAAGGAGATGCAGAAGGAGAAGCAGGAGAAGCAGAAGAAGCAGAAGCAGAAGGAGAATCACTAAAGAGAAGAAGCAGAAGCAGAAGTAGAAAGAGAAGTCGACGAAGAGAAGCAGAACGAGAAGCAGGAGAAGCAGAAGAAGCAGAAGCAGAAGAAACAGGAGAAGGACAAGAAGCAGAAGCAGAAGCAGAAGGAGAAGCAGAAACAGAAGGAGAAGCGAAAGAGAAGGAGGGGAAGCAGAAGAAGCAGAAGCAGAAGAAGCAGAAGCATAAGAATCCGAAGAAGCAGAAGCAGAACCTGAAGCAGAAGGAGAAGCAGAAGAAGCAGAATGTGGAGAAGCAGAATGACAAGCTGAAGGAGAAGCAGAAGCAGAAAGAGAATCAAAAGCAGAAGGAGAAGGAGAAGAAACAGAAGAAGCAGAAGCAGTAGCAGTTGCAGCAGAAGGAGAAGCAGAAGGAAAAGCAGGAGAACAAGAAGGAGAAAGAGAAACAGAAGCAGAAGGAGAAGGAGAATTAGAAGAAGCAGAAGGAGAAGCAGAAGGAGAAACTGAAGCAGAAGAAGCAGCACAAGGAGAATCAGAAGCAGAAAAAGATGTATAAGGAGAAGTAGGAGAAGCTGAAGACTAGAAGCAGAAGGAGAAGTAGAAGTAGGAGAAGGAGAAGGAAGAGCCGCAGAAGCAATAGGAGAAGCAGAAGGAGAAGCAGAAGCAGAATGAGAAAAAGAAAGAGAAGGAGTAGAAGCAGAAGAAGCAGGAAAAGAAGAAGCAGAATAAAGACAAGAAGAAGAAGAAGAAACAGAAGCAAAAGAAACAGAAGAAGGAGAAGAGCAGAAGCAGAAGCCGAAGGAGAAGCAGAATCAGAAGGAGAAGGAGAAAGAGAAGCAGGAGGAGCAGAAGAAGCAGGAGAAGCATAAGCAGAAGGAGAAGCAGAAAGAGAAGGAGAAGAAGCAGTAGCAGGAGCAGCAGAAGAAGAAACAGAAGAAGCCGAAGAAGCAGAAGCAGGACCTGAAGCAGAAGAAACAGAACAAGCAGAAGAAGCAGAAGCAGGACCTGAAGCAGAAGAATCAGAACAAGCAGAAGAAGCTGAAGCAGAAGGAGAAGCAGAACGAGAAGCATAAGAAGAAGAAGGAGAAGGAGAAAGAGAAGGATTAGGAGTAGGAAGAGCAGAAGGAGAATCAGAAGCAGAACGAGAAGCAGAAGGAGCAGGAGAAGGAGAAGCAGAAGGAGAATCAGAAGAAGGAGAAATAGAAGCAGAAGAATCAGCAGAAGGAGAAGCAGAAGCAGAAGAAGATGCAGAAGGAGAAGCAAGAGAAGAAGAAGAAGCAAAAGCAGAAGGAGAAGCAGAAGTAGGAGAAGGAGAAGGAGAAGGAAGAGCAGCAGAAGCTATAGGAGAAGCAGAAGGAGAAGCAGAAGCAGAATGAGAAGCAGAAAGAGAAGCAGTAGAAGCAGAAGAAGCAGGAAAAGCAGAAGCAGACGAAAGAGAAGAAGAAGAAGAAAAAGAAGAAGAAGAAGAAGAAGAAGAAGAAGAAGAAGAAGAAGAAGAAGAAGAAGAAGAAGAAGAAGAAGAAGAAGAAGAAGAAGAAGAAGAAGCATAAGGAGAAGCATAAGGAGAAGCAGTAGAAGCAGAAGAAGCAAAAGCTGGAGAAGCAGAAGCAGAAGAAAAAGAATAAGCAAAAGAAGCAGAAGCAGAAAGAGGAGAAGAAGTAGAAGCAGAAGTAGAATCAGAAGAAACAGAAGAAGAAGCAGCAGAAGAAACAGAAGCAAACGAAACAGAAGAAGGAGAAGAGCAGAAGCAGAAGCAGAAGGAGAAGCAGAAGCAGAAGGAGAAGCAGAAAGAGAAGCAGGAGAAGCAGGAGAAGCAGAAGAAGCAGGAGAAGCAGAAGAAACAGGAGAAGCGTAAGAAGCAGAAGCAGAATCTGAAGCTGAAGGAGAAACATAATAAGCACAATCTGAAGCAGAAGCAGAAGAAACAGAAATAGTAGAATAAGCAGAAGCAGAATCAGCAGGAGAAGCAGAAGAAGAAGGCTAAAGAGAAGGTGAGGAGTAGGAGAAGCAAAAGGATAAGCAGAAGCAGAAAGAGACGCAGAAGGAGAAGCAGCACAAGAAGTAGGAGAAGCAGGAGAAGCAGAAGCAGGAGAAGCAGAAGAAACAGAAGACGCAGAAGCAGAATGAGAAGCAGAAGGAGAAATTGAAGCAGAAGCAGAAGGAGAAGGAGAAGCAGAAGAAGTAGAAGGACAAGGAGAAGCAGAAAGAGAAGCAGAAAGAGAAGCAGAACGAGAAGCAGGAGAAGCAGAAGCAGGAGAAGCAGAAGCAGAAGAAGGAGAAGAAGGAGAAGCAGAAGGAGAAGCAGAAACAGAAGGAAAAGCAAAAAGAGAAGGAGGAGAAGCAGAAGAAGCAGCAGCAGGAGAAGCAGAAGCAGAAGAAGCCGAAGAAGCAGAAGCAGAACCTGAAGCAGAAGGGGAAGCAGGAGAAGCAGAAGAATAAGAAACTGGAGAAGCAGAAGGAGAAGCAGAAGCAGAAAGAGAAGCAAAAGCAAAAGGAGAAGCAGAAGAAACAGAAGAAGCAGAGGCAGTACCAGAAGAAGCAGAAGATGCAGAAGCAGAAGGAGAAGCAGAAGGAAAAGCAGAAGAACCAGAAGGAGAAGGATAAACAGGAGAAGCAGAAAGAGAATCAAAAGAAGGAGCAGGAGAAGGAAAAGCAGCAGGAGAAGCAGAAAGAGCAGCAGAAGGAGAAGCAGGAGATGCAGAAACAGGAGGAGCAGAAGCATAAGAAACAGGAGAAGGACAAGAAGCAGAAGCAGAAGGAGAAGCAGAAACAGAAGGAGAAGCAGAAAGAGAAGGAGGGGAAGCAGAAGAAGCAGAAGCAGGAGAGGCAGAAGCATAAGAATCCGAAGAAGCAGAAGCAGAACCTGAAGCAGAAGGAGAAGCAGGAGAAGCAGAAGAAGCAGAATCCTGAGAAGCAGAATGAGAAGCAGAAGGAGAAGCAGAAGCAGAAAGAGAATCAAAAGCAGGAGAAGCAGAAGAAACAGAAGAAGTAGAAGCAGTAGCAGTTGTAGCAGAAGCAGAAGGAGAAGCAGAAGAAAAAGCAGAAGAACAAGAAGGAGAAGGAGAAACAGAAGGAGAAGCAGAAGGAGAAGCAGAAAGAGAAGCAGGTAAATCGGAAGAAGAAGAAGCAGAAGGAGATCAAAAGGAGAAGCAGAAGAAGGAGAAGGAGAAGCAGAAGCAGAAGAAGATGCGGAAGGAGAAGCAGGAGAAGCAGAAGAAGCCGAAGCAGAAGGAGAAGCAGGAAAAGCAGAAGAAGCCGAAGCAAAAGGAGAAGCAAAAGAAGGAGGAGGAGAAGGAGAAGCAGAAGCAGAAGCAGAAGCAGAAGAAGAAGAAGAAGAAGAAGAAGAAGAAGAAGAAGAAGAAGAGAAGAGAGAAGAGAGAGACGAGGAGGAGGAGGAGGAGGAGGAGAGAGAGAGAGAGAGAGAGAGAGAGAGAGAGAGAGAGAGAGAGAGAGAGAGAGAGAGA
>NW_012289655.1:0-6022 GCF_000151885.1 Dipodomys ordii | reverse complement strand
CAGCCTGGGACAGAGCGGGACACAGCGTGGACATAGCGAGACACAGCATTTGACAAAGCGGCGACACAGTGGCACACATAGTGACACAGCGGGACACAGCGGGGACACAGCGGGGAACAGAGGGGACACACCGGTGGACAACGGGGACACAGCAGGACAGCGCGTGGATCACAGAAGGAAACAGCGGAGACACAGGGGGACACAGGGGGCGACACAGAGGGACACAGCGGGACACAACGGGACAGAGCGGGGACACAGCGGGAACAAAGCTGGGGACACAGTAGGGGACACAGCGGTAAACAGCGGGGGACACAGCGGGACTCAGCTGGGGACACATCAAAGGACACAGCGGGTGACACAGCGGGGAAAACAGCGGGAAACAGCGGGGGACACAGTGAGGACACAGCAGGACACAGCGGGAGACACAGCAGGATACAGCGGGGTACACAGAGTCAGACACAGCGGTACACATCGGGACACAGCGGGGACACAGCGGGACACAGCGGGAAAGAGCGGGACACAGCGGGAGACACAGCCGGGGACACAGCGGGGGACACAGCAGGGACACATCGGGTCACAGCGGGGACACAGTAGGGGACACAGCAAGGACACAGTGGGACATAGAGGGATACACATCGAGACACAGCGTGACACATGGGGACACAGCGGTACCCAGCGGGGGACCCAGCGAGGACACAGCGGGACACAAATGGGGACACAGCAAGGACACAGCAGGACACAGCGTGAAAGAGCGGGACACAGCGGGGGACACAGCCGGGGACACAGCGGGACACAGCAGGGGACACAGCGGGGACACAGCGGGACACAGTGGGGACACAGCGGAACACATCGGGCGATACAGCAGGACACTGCGGTGTACACAGCTGGACACAGCGGGACACAGCGGGACACAGAGTGGGACAAAGCGGGACACACCGGGATACAGCGGGACACAGCGGGGGACACAGCAGGGGACACAGAGCCGAACACAGCGGGAGAGAGTGGAACACAGCAGGGAAACAGCGGGGACACAGCGGGACATCGCGGGGACAAAGCGAGGACAGAGCGGGACACAGAGGTACACAGCGAGGGACACAGCGGGGGACAGTGGGGACAAACCGGGGAACAACGGGGACACAGCGGGACACAGCTGGGACACAGCGAGGACACAGCGGGACACAGCGAGTACACAGCGGGACACAGCCGGACACCACAGGACACAGAGGGGAACACAGCGGGGGACACAGCGGGACAGAGCGGGACACAGCAGGGTACACAGTGGGACACATCGGGGATACAGCAGGGACACAGCGGGACACAGCGGGGGACAGAGCAGGATATAGCGGGGGACATAGCAGGACACAGCGGGGACACAGCGGGACAGAGCGGGGAACACAGCAGAATATAGCAGGGGACACAACGAGGACAAAGCGGGACACAGAGGGACACAGCAGGGGACACAGCAAGGCCACAGCGGGCCACAGCGGGACACAGCGGGGGACAAAGCAGGGGACACAGCAGGACACAGGGGGACACAGTGGGACACAGCGGGGACACAGCAGGGGACACAGCGAGGACACAGCATGACACATGGGGACACAGCGGGACACAGCAGGACACAGCGTGGGACACAGCAGGGGACACAGCAGGACACAAGGGGACACAGCGGGACACAGCGGGGACACAGCGGGGGACACAGCGGGACACAAAGGGGGACCCAGCGTTACACAGCGAGGACACAGCGGGACACAGTGTAGACACAGCAGGGGACACAGAAGGACACAGAGGGGAACAAAGGGGGCACACAGCGGGACACAGCGAGGGACACAGCGGGACAAAGCGGGACACAGTGGGGACAGAGTGGGACCCAGCGGGGACAAAGCGGGACACACCGGGGACACAGCGGGGACACAGCGGGACACAGCAGCGACACAGCGGAAGACAGCGGGGGACACAATGGGACACAGCCTGGGACAGAGCGGGACACAGCGTGGACACATCGGGACACAGCAGTGACAAAGCAGCGACACAGTGGGACACATCGGGACACAGCGGTAAACAGCGGGGGACAGAGGGGACACACCGGTGGACAACGGGGACACAGCAAGACAGCGCGGGTGTCACAGTCGGAAACAGCTGGGACCCCTGGGGGTCACTAGTGACGACACAGAGGGACTCATCCGTGGGACAGCGTGACAGAGTGGGGACACAGCGGGGACAAAGCCGGGGAACACAGTGCGGGACACAGCGGTAAACACGGGGGGGACACAGCGGGATTCAGGTTGGGGACACATCAAAGGACAGAGCGGGTGACACAGCGTGGGAAACAGCGGGAAACAGCGGGGGACACAGCGAGGACTCAGCAGGACACAGCGGGGTACACAGAGGCAGACACAGCGGTACACATCGGGACACAGCGGGGACACAGCGGGACACAGCGGGACACAGCGGGACACAGCGGGGACACAGCGGGGACACAGCGGGGGACACAATGGGACACAGGGGGGACACAGGGGGACACAGCGGGGACACAGCGGGACTCAGCTGGGGACACATCAAAGGACACAGCGGGTGACACAGCGGGGAAAACAGCGGGAAACAGCGGGGGACACAGCAAGGACACAGCGGGACACAGAGGGATACACAGCGAGGACACAGCGTGACACATGGGGACCCAGCGGGACCCAGCGGGGGACCCAGCGAGGACACAGCGGGACACAAATGGGGACACATAAGGACACAGCAGGACACAGCGTGAAAGAGCGGGACACAGCGGGGGACACAGCAGGGGACACAGCAGGACACAGGGGGACACAGTGGGACACAGCAGGGGACACAGCCGGACACAGGGGGACACAGCGGGGACACAGCGGGGGACACAGCGAGGACACAGCGTGACACATGGGGACACAGCGGGACACAGCAGGACACAGCGGGGGACACAGCAGGGGACACAGCAGGACACAGGGGGACACAGCGGGACACAGCGGAGACACAGCAGGTGACACAGCAGGGACACAGTGGGGGACACAGCGGGACACAAAGTGGGACACAGCGTTAAACAGCGGGGACAAAGCGGGACACAGCGTGGACACAGCAGGGGACACAGCAGGACACAGAGTGGAACAAAGGGGGCACACAGCGGGGACACATTTTTACACAGCGGGACACAGCCGGTACACAGCAATACACAGCGAGACACAGCGGGAAACACAACCGGACACAGCGGGGGGCATAGCGGGACACAGCGGGGGACACAGTTGGACACAGCGGGACACAGTGGGGACAGAGCGGGACCCAGCGGGGACACAGCGGGGACACAGCGGTACACAGCGGGGGACACAGAGGCGGACACAGCAGGACACCGCGGGACACAGCGGGAGACAGCGGGACACAGCGAGGACACATCGAGGACACAGTGGGACACAGTGGGACACAGCGGGGGACACAGCGGGACACAGCTCGGGACACAGCATGGACACAGCGGGTCACAGTGGGGAAATACTGGGGGACACAGCGGGGGACACAGCAGGATACAGAAGGACACAGCGAGGACACAGCGGGACACAGGAGGACACAGCGGGGACACAGCGGGGGATACAGCGGGGGACAGCGGTGACACACCGGCGGACAGCGGGGACACAGCAGGAGACAGCGGGACACAGCGGGGGACACAGCGGGGGACACAGCGGGACACAGCAGGGGAAACATTGGAACCCAGCGAGGAAAAAGCGGGACACAGCGGGACACAGCGGGACACAGCGGGAAACAGCAGGACACAACAGTGGACACACCGGGACACAGCAGGGGTCACAGCAAGAACACAGCGGGACACAGGAGGACACAGAGGGGACACAGCGGGGACACAGCGGGGGACACTGTGGGACACAGCGGGGGACACAGCGAGGACACAGCGGGAACATAGGGGTATACTGCGGGACACAGTGGAACACAGCGGGGACACGGAGGGACATAGCAGTTACACAGCGAGGACACACCAGAGACACAGCGGGACACAGCGGGGACAAAGCGGGGACACAGCGAGACACAGCGGAGGACACAGAGGCTGACACAGCAGAACACAGCGGGACACAGCGCAACACAGCGGGACACAGAGGGGACACAGCGAGGACACAGTGAGACACAGCGGGGAACACAGCGGGGGACACAGCGGGACACAGCGGGGGAAACAGCATGGACACAGCAAGTCACAGCGGGGAAATAGTCGGGGACACATCGGGGGACACAGCGGGATACAGTAGGACACAGCGAGGACACAGAGGGACACAGGAGGACACAGCGGGGACACAGCGGGGGACACAGTGGGACACAGCGGGGACACAGAGGGACTTAGCGGTTACACAGTTAGGACACACCAGGGACACAGCGGGACACATCGGGGACACAGCGGGACACAGCGGGACACAGCGGGGACCCAGCGGGGACACAGCGGGACACAGCGGGAACACAGCGGGGACACAGCGGGACACAGTGGGGGACACAGCAGGACACAGCCTGGGACAGAGCGGGACACAGCGTGGACACAGTGGGACACAGCGAGACACAGCAGTGACAAAGCGGCGACACAGCGTGACACAGCGGGACCCAGCGGGACCCAGCGGGGACACAGCAGGGACACAGCAGGGACACAGCGGGGGAAACAGTGAAACACAGCGAGGACAAAGCAGGACACAGCGGGACAAAGCGGGGACACAGCGGGGACACAGCAGGACACATCGGTGGACACAGGCCGACAAAGCAGGACACAGCGGGAAAGAGCGGGACACAGGAGGAAACAGCGGGGACACAGCGGGGACACAGCGGGGGACACTGTGGGACACAGTGGCGGACACAGCGAGGACACAGCGGGGACATAGGGGGACACAGCGGGACAAAGTGGAACACAGCGGGGACACAGAGGGACATAGCAGTTACACAGCGAGGACACACCAGAGACACAGTGGGACACAGCGGGGACAAAGCGGGGACACAGCGAGACACAGTGGGACCCAGCGGGGACACAGCGGGACACAGCGGGGGACACAGAGGCGGACACAGCAGAACACTGCGGGACACAGCACGACACAGCGGGACACAGCGGGAACACAGCTAGGACACAGCAGTACACAGCGGGGTACACAGAGGCAGACACAGCGGTACACAGCGGGACACAGCGGGGACACAGCGGGGGACAGAGGGGACACACCTGTGGACAACGGGGACACAGCAGGACAGCGCGGGGGTCAGAGTGGGAAACAACGCAGACACAGGGGGACACAGGGGGCGACACAGAGGAACACAACGGGACACAGCGGCAAAGAGCGGGGACACAATGGGGACAAAGCGGGTTACACAGTGGGGGACACAGCGGTAAACAGCGGGGGACACAGCGGGACTCAGCTGGGGACACATCAAAGGACACAGCGGGTGACACAGCGGGGAAAACAGTGGGAAACAGCGGAGGACACAGCGAGGACACAGCAGGACACAGCGGGAGACACAGCAGGACACAGCGGGGTACACAGAGGCAGACACAGCGGTACACATCGGGATACAGCGGGGACACAGCGGGACACAGCGGGGACACAGCGGGGACACAGCGGGGGACACAATGGGACACAGGGAGAACACAGGGGGACACAGCGGGGACACAGCGGGACTTAGCTGGGGACACATCAAAGGACACAGCGGGTGACACAGCGGGGAAAACAGCGGGAACCAGCGGGGGACACAGCAAGGACACAGCGGGACACAGAGGGATACACAGCAAGGACACAGCGTGACACATGGGGACCCAGCGGGGGACCCAGCGAGGACACAACGGGACACAAATGGGGACACAGTAAGGACACAGCAGGACACAGCGTGAAAGAACGGGACACAGCGGGGGACACAGCAGGGGACACAGCAGGACACAGGGGGACACAGCGGGACCCAGTGGGGACACAGCGGGGACACAGCGGGACACAGCGGGGGACACACCAGGGGACAAAGCGTGGGACAGCGGGGACACAGAGGGATG
>NW_012289654.1:0-8272 GCF_000151885.1 Dipodomys ordii | reverse complement strand
ACAGCCTGGGACAGAGCGGGACACAGCGTGGACACAGTGGGTACTACAGCGAGACACAGCAGTGACAAAGCGGCGACACAGCGCGACACAGCGGGACCCAGCGGGACCCAGCGGGGACACAGCGGGGACACAGCAGGGACACAGCGGGGGAAACAGTGAAACACAGCGAGGACAAAGCAGGACACAGCGGGACAAAGCGGGGACACAGCGGGGACACAGCAGGACACATCGGTGGACACAGGCCGACAAAGCAGGACACAGCGGGAAACAGCGGGACACAGGAGGACACAGCGGGGACACAGCGGGGACACAGCGGGGGACACTGTGGGACACAGTGGCGGACACAGCGAGGACACAGCGGGGACATAGGGGGACACAGCGGGACAAAGTGGAACACAGCGGGGACACAGAGGGACATAGCAGTTACACAGCGAGGACACACCAGAGACACAGTGGGACACAGCGGGGACAAAGCGGGGACACAGCGAGACACAGTGGGACCCAGCGGGGACACAGCGGGACACAGCGGGGGACACAGAGGCGGACACAGCAGAACACTGCGGGACACAGCACGACACAGCGGGACACAGCGGGAACACAGCTAGGACACAGCAGTACACAGCGGGGTACACAGAGGCAGACACAGCGGTACACAGCGGGAAACAGCGGGGACACAGCGAGGACACAGCAGGACACAGCGGTGTACACAGAGGCAGACACAGCGGTACACATCGGGACACAGCGGGGACACAGCGGGACACAGCGGGACCCAGCGGGGACACAGCAGGACACAGCGGGGACACAGTGGGGACACAGCGGGGGACACAGTGGGACACAGCGGGGACACAGAGGGACTCAGCGGTAACACAGCGAGGACACACCAGAGACACAGCGGGACAAAGCGGGGACACAGCGGGGACACAGCAGGACACAGCGGGGGACACAGAGGCAGACACAGCAGAACACAGCGGGACACAGCGCGACATAGCGGGACACAGCGGGACACAGCGAGGACACAGTGGGACACAGCGGGGAACACAGCGGGGGACACAGTGGGACACAGCGGGACACAGCGGGGGACACAGCATGGACACAGCAAGTTACAGCGGGGAAATAGTGGGGGACACATCGGGGGACACAGCGGGATACAGAAGGACACAGCGCGAACACAGCGGAACACAGCGGGGAAACAGCGGGGGACACAGTGTGACACAGCGGGGACACAGAGGGACTTAGCGGTTACTCAGTGAGGACACACCAGGGACACAGCGGGACACAGCGGGGACACAGCGGGGACACAGCGGACACAGCGGGACCCAGCGGGGACACAGAGGCGGACACAGCGGGACACAGCGGGGGACACAGAGGCGGACACAGCAGGACACAGCGGGACACAGCGGGACACAGCGGGACACAGCGGGGGACACAGCAGGACACAAGGGGACACAGCGGAACACAGCAGGGGACACAGCAGGACACAGGGGGACACAGCGGGGACACAGCGGGGGACACAGCGAGGACACAGCGTGACACATGGGGACACAGCGGGACACAGTAGGACACAGCTTGGGACACAGCAGGGGACACAGCAGGACACAGGGGGACACAGCGGGACACAGAGGAGACACAGCAGGGGACACAGGAGGGACACAACGGGGGACACAGCGGGAAAAAAGGGGGATACAGCGTTACACAGCGGGGACAGAGCGGGACACAGCGTGGACAAAACAGGGGACACAGCAGGACACAGAGTGGAACAAAGGGGGCACACAGCGGGGACACATCGAGGACACAGTGGGACACAGCGGGACACAGCGGGGAACACAGCGGGGGACACAGCGGGACACAGCTCGGGACACAGCATGGACACAGCGGGTCACAGTGGGGAAATACTTGGGGACACAGCGGGGGACACAGCGGGATACAGAAGGACACAGCGAGGACACAGCGGGACACAGGAGGACACAGTGGGGACACAGCGGGGGATACAGCGGGGGACAGCGGTGACACACCGGCGGACAGCGGGGACACAGCGGGACACAGCGGGACACAGCGTGGGACACAGAGGGGGACACAGCGGGACACAGCAGGGGAAACAGTGGAACCCAGCGAGGACAAAGCGGGACTCAGCTGGACAAAGCGGGACACAGCGGGACACAGCAGGACACAGCGGAGGACACTCTGGGACACAGCAGGGGTCACAGCAAGAACACAGCGGCACACAGGAGGACACAGCGGGGACACAGCTGGGGACACTGCGGGACACAGTGGAACACAGCAGGGACACGGAGGGACATAGCAGTTACACAGCGAGGACACACCAGAGACACAGCGGGACACATCGGGGACAAACCGGGGACACAGCGAGACACAGCGGAGGACACAGAGGATGACACAGCAGAACACAGCGGGACACAGAGAGGACACAGCGAGGACACAGTGGGACACAGCAGGGAACACAGCGGGGGACACAGAGGGACACAGCGGGACACAGCGGGGGACACAGCATGGACACAGCAAGTCACAGCGGGGATATAGTCGGGGACACATTGGGGGACACAGCGGGATACAGAAGGACACAGCGAGGACACAGAGGGACACAGGAGGACACAGCGGGGACACAGCGGGGAAACAGCGGGGGACACAGTGGGACACAGCGGGGACACAGAGGGACTTAGCGGTTACACAGTTAGGACACACCAGGGGCACAGCGGGACACAGAGGGGACACAGCGGGACACAGCGGGACCCAGCGGGGACACAGCGGGACACAGCGGGAACAAAGGGGGACACAGCGGGACACAGTGGGGGACACAGCGGGACACAGCCTGGGACAGAGCGGGACACAGCGTGGACACAGTGGGACACAGCGAGACACAGCAGTGACAAAGCGGCGACACAGCGCGACACAGCGGGACCCAGCAGGACCCAGCGGGACACAGCGGGGACACAGCGGGGACACAGCAGGGACACAGCGGGGGAAACAGTGAAACACAGCGAGGACAAAGCAGGACACAGCGGGACAAAGCGGGGACACAGCGGGGACACAGCAGGACACATCGGTGGACACAGGCCGACAAAGCAGGACACAGCGGGAAACAGCGGGACACAGGAGGACACAGCGGGGACACAGCGGGGACACAGCGGGGGACACTGTGGGACACAGTGGCGGACACAGCGAGGACACAGCGGGGACATAGGGGGACACAGCGGGACAAAGTGGAACACAGCGGGGACACAGAGGGACATAGCAGTTACACAGCGAGGACACACCAGAGACACAGTGGGACACAGCGGGGACAAAGCGGGGACACAGCGAGACACAGTGGGACCCAGCGGGGACACAGCGGGACACAGCGGGGGACACAGAGGCGGACACAGCAGAACACTGCGGGACACAGCACGACACAGCGGGACACAGCGGGAACACAGCTAGGACACAGCAGTACACAGCGGGGTACACAGAGGCAGACATAGCGGTACACAGCGGGAAACAGCGGGGACACAGCGAGGACACAGCAGGACACAGCGGTGTACACAGAGGCAGACACAGCGGTACACATCGGGACACAGCGGGGACACAGCGGGACACAGCGGGACCCAGCGGGGACACAGCAGGACACAGCGGGGACACAGCGGGGACACAGCGGGGGACACAGTGGGACACAGCGGGGACACAGAGGGACTCAGCGGTCACACAGCGAGGACACACCAGAGACACAGCGGGACAAAGCGGGGACACAGCGGAGACACAGCAGGACACAGCGGGGGACACAGAGGCAGACACAGCAGAACACAGCGGGACACAGCGCGACATAGCGGGACACAGCGGGACACAGCGAGGACACAGTGGGACACAGCAGGGAACACAGCGGGGGACACAGTGGGACACAGCGGGACACAGCGGGGGACACAGCATGGACACAGCAAGTCACAGCGGGGAAATAGTGGGGGACACATCAGGGGACACAGCGGGATACAGAAGGACACAGCGCGAACACAGCGGGACACAGGAGGACACAGCGGGGACACAGCGGGGAAACAGCGGGGGACACAGTGGGACACAGCGGGGACACAGAGGGACTTAGCGGTTACACAGTGAGGACACACCAGGGACACAGCGGGACACAGCGGGGACACAGCGGGGACACAGCGGACACAGCGGGACACAGCGGAGACACAGAGGCGGACACAGCGGGACACATCGGGGGACACAGAGGCGGACACAGCAGGACAAAGCGGGACACAGCGGGACACAGCGGGACACAGCGGGGGACACAGCAGGACACAAGGGGACACAGCGGAACACAGCAGGGGACACAGCAGGACACAGGGGGACACAGCGGGGACACAGCGGGGGACACAGCGAGGACACAGCGTGACACATGGGGACACAGCGGGACACAGTAGGACACAGCTGGGGACACAGCAGGGGACAAAGCAGGACACAGGGGGACACAGCGGGACACAGCGGAGACACAGCAGGGGACACAGCAGGGACACAGCGGGGGACACAGCGGGAAAAAAGGGGGATACAGCGTTACACAGCGGGGACAGAGCGGGACACAGCGTGGACACAACAGGGGACACAGCAGGACACAGAGTGGAACAAAGGGGGCACACAGCGGGGACACATTTTTACACAGCGGGACACAGCCGGTACACAGCAATACACAGCGAGACACAGCGGGAAACACAACCGGACACAGCGGGGGACATAGCGGGACCCAGCGGGGGACACAGTTGGACACAGCGGGACACAGTGGGGATAGAGCGGGACCCAGCGGGGACACAGCGGGGACACAGCGGGACACAGCGGGGGACACAGAGGCGGACACAGCAGGACACCGCGGGACACAGCGGGAGACAGCGGGACACAGCGGGGACACATCGAGGACACAGTGGGACACAGCGGGACACAGCGGGGAACACAGCGGGGGACACAGCGGGACACAGCTCGGGACACAGCATGGACACAGCGGGTCACAGTGGGGAAATACTGGGGGACACAGCGGGGGACACAGCGGGATACAGAAGGACACAGCGAGGACACAGCGGGACACAGGAGGACACAGTGGGGACACAGCGGGGGATACAGCGGGGGACAGCGGTGACACACCGGCGGACAGCGGGGACACAGCGGGACACAGCGGGACACAGCGTGGGACACAGAGGGGGACACAGCGGGACACAGCAGGGGAAACAGTGGAACCCAGCGAGGACAAAGCGGGGCACAGCTGGACACAGCGGGACACAGCGGGAAACAGCAGGACACAGCGGAGGACACAGCGGGAACAAAGGGGGACACAGCGGGACACAGTGGGGGACACAGCGGGACACAGCCTGGGACATAGCGGGACACTGCGTGGACACAGTGGGACACAGCGAGACACAGCAGTGACAAAGCGGCGACACAGCGGGACACATCGGGACACAGCGGGACACAGCGGTGACACAGCGGGGACACAGCGGGACACAGCGGGGGACACACCAGGGGACAAAGCGTGGGACAGCGGGGACACAGAGGGACAGAGCAGGACACAGCGGGGACACAGCAAGGACACAACGGGACACAGGGGGACACAGCGGGGGACACAGCAGGGGACACAGCGGGACACAGCGGGGGACACAGCGGGACACAGCTGGACACGGAGGGGACAAAGCGGGGGACAAAGCGGGGACACAGCTGGACACAGCGGGATAAAAGGGGACACAGCTGAACACAGCGGGTACACAGCAGGGGACACAGCAGGACAAAGCGGGACACAGTGGGGACAGAGTGGGACCCAGCGGGGACACAGCGGGGGACACAGCGGGGACACAGAGCCGCACACAGCGGGAAACAGTGGGGGATAGAGCGAGGAAACAGCAGGACACAGCGGGAGACACAGCAGGACACAGCGGGGTACACAGAGGCAGACACAGCGGTACACATCGGGACACAGCGGGGACACAGCGGGACACAGCGGGACACAGTGGGGACAGAGCAAGACACAGCGGGGACACAGCGGGGACACAGCGGGGGAAACAGTGAAACACAGCGAGGACAAAGCACGACACAGCGGGACAAAGCGGGGACACAGCGGGGACACAGCAGGGCACAGCAGGACACAGAGATGTACACAGAGGCAGACACAGCGGTACACATCGGGACACAGCGGGGACACAGCGGGACACAGCGGGACACAGCAGGGACACAGCAGGACACAGCGGGGACACAGCGGGGACACAGCGAGGACACACCAGAGACAGCGGGACAAAGCGGGGACACAGCGGGGACACAGCAGGACACAGCGGGGGACACAGAGGCAGACACAGCAGAACACAGCGGGACACAGCGCAACATAGCGGGACACAGCGGGACACAGCGAGGACACAGTGGGACACAGCGGGGAACACAGAGGGACATAGAAGTTACACAGCGAGGACACACCAGAGACACAGCGGGACACAGCGGGGACAAAGCGGGGACACAGTGAGACACAGCGGGACCCAGCGGGGACACAGCGGGACACAGCGGGGGACACAGAGGCAGACACAGCAGAACACAGCGGGACACAGCGTGACACAGCGGGACACAGCGGGGACACAGCGAGGACACAGTGGGACACAGCGGGGAACACAGCGGGGGACACAGCGGGACACTCGGGACACAGCGGGGACACAGAGGGACTTAGCGGTTACACAGTGAGGACACACCAGGGACACAGCGGGACACAGCGGGGACACAGCGGACACAGCGGGACACAGTGGGGACACAGCGGGGACACAGCGGGACACAGTGGGGGACACAGAGGCGGACACAGCAGGACACAGCGGGACACAGCGGGGGACACAGCGGGACACAGCGGGACAGGGCAGGGGACACAGCGGGGGGCACAGCAGGACACAGCTGGGGACACAGCATGGACACATCGGGTCACAGTGGGGAAATAGTGGGGGACACAGCGGGATACAGAAAGACACAGCGAGGACACAGCGGGACACAGGAGGACACAGCGGGGACACAGGGGGGGATACAGCGGGGAACAGCAGTTACACACCTGCGGACAGTTGGGATACATCGGGACACAGCGGGGGACACAGCGGGGGACACAGCGTGACACAGTGGGGGACACAGCAGAGGACACAGCGGGACACAGCGGGGGAAACAGTGGAACACAGCGAGGACAAAGCGGGACACAGCGGGACACAGCGGGGACACAGCGGGGGACAGAGGGGGACACAGCGGGACACAGCGGGGACACAGAGGGACTTAGCGGTTACACAGTGAGGACACACCAGGGACACAGCGGGACACAGCGGGACACAGCGGGACAGAGCGGGGACACAGCGGGGACACAGCGGGACACAGCGGGGGCCACAACAGGGGACAAAGCGTGGGACAGCAGGGACACAGAGGGACAGAGCAGGACACAGCGGGGACACAGCAAGGACACAACAGGGCACAGCGGGACACAGCGGGGGACACAGCGGGGGACACAGCAGGGGACACAGGGGGACACAGCGGGGGACAAAGCGAGACACTTCGGGACACAGCGGGGACAAAGCGGGGGACAAAGCGGGGACACAGCGGGACATAGCGGGACAAAACGGGACACAGCTGAACACAGCGGGGACACAGCAGGGGTCACAGCGGGGGACAGCGAGGACACAGCCGGACACAGCAGGACACAGCGGGAAACAGCGGGACACAGCGAGGACACAGCGGGACACAGCAGGACACAGAGGGGACACAGCGGGGGACAGCAGGGAGACACAGCGGGGACACAGCGGTACACAGCGGGACACAGGGGGTACACAGCAGGACACAGGGGGACACAGCGGGAAACACAACCGGACACAGCGGGGGCACAGCGGGACACAGCGGGGGACACATCGGGACACAGCGGGACACAGCGGGGACACAGCGGGGGACAGAGGGGACACACCGGTGGACAACGGGGACACAGCAGGACAGCGCGGGGTGCACAGTGGGAAACAGCGGAGACACAGGGGGACACAGGGGGCGACACAGAGGGACACAGCGGGACACAGCGGGACAGAGCGGGGACACAGCGGGGACAAAGCGGGGGACACAGTGGGGGACACAGCGGTAAACATCGGGGGACACAGGGGGACTCAGCTGGGGACACATCAAAGGACACAGCGGGTGACACAGCGGGGAAAACAGCGGGAAACAGCGGGGGACACAGCGAGGACACAGCAGGACACAGTGGGAGACACAGCAGGACACAGAGGGGTACACAGAGGCAGACACAGCGGTACACATC
>NW_012289653.1:0-1285 GCF_000151885.1 Dipodomys ordii | reverse complement strand
TCTCTTGGACTCTGGAGACCAGGTCTCTTGGGGCTCTGGTGACCAGGTCTCTTGGGCTTGGGGCTCTGGTGACTAGGTCTCTTGGGCTCTGGTGACCAGGTCTCTTGGGCTTGGGGCTCTGGAGACCAGGTCTCTTGGGCTTGGGGCTCTGGAGACCAGGTCTCTTGGGCTTGGGGCTCTGGAGACCAGGTCTCTTGGGCTTGGGGCTCTGGAGACCAGGTCTCTTGGGCTTGGGGCTCTGGAGACCAGGTCTCTTGGGCTTGGGGCTCTGGTGACCAGGTCTCTTGGGGCTCTGGAGACCAGGTCTCTTGGGCTCTGGAGACCAGGTCTCTTGGGGCTCTGGTGACCAGGTCTCTTGGGCTCTGGTGACTAGGTCTCTTGGGCTCTGGTGACCAGGTCTCTTGGGCTTGGGGCTCTGGAGACCAGGTCTCTTGGGCTTGGGGCTCTGGGACGGAGGTTTGTGAAGCCTGTTGCAGGACATGGAGCAGAGGCATCCATTGATGATCAGACCTGATTGTCCACAAGGATTGGATCTGGGATTGGATGAGGAGCGCTGACATAGTGCTGTTGGTGAGACCAATGTGAGAATGGAAGCTGCTGCCCAGACATTTGGGGCCTGGAAAAGGAAGGGGCATGGGAAGACTGCCATGTGGTGGGGCTGGAGGTCAGGACTGACTAAAGGTCAGGACTGATAAGGGACAGCTGGGAGGGTCCAGGGCCTAACAAGGTAGGGGAGAAGGTGGGTGGAGAGGTTGCAGGGGACCTGGGGCCATCAGATGTCAGGCAGAGGATAGATGAAGTGGAGGAGATGAAGGCTGGCGATGGTGCTTGGTTGGGAGGGCGGCTTTAGATGTGATTGATTACTGTTATTCTGAGAATCGTAGATCAGGGGTTCACTGCAGGATATTGAACTCCTTGGCTACAGTAAATGCTCACATGGGATTTGAACTGTATAGAAACTACCCAGGTTCATGGTGCCTGAATCGTAGGGGAATCTTCCCTAGCTCTCTCTCTGCAATCGCAGAGGTGGGATCCTATGTTCCCTGGTATCTCCATGCTACCAAATAAGAACCACTGGAGCTGAAGAGTGGTGGTTTGCCCACTCATCGCTGGAAATTCTTGAAGATGGGTCTCCACTCCAGTATATGGAGCTTGGACTAACTCTTCCTTGCTTTCTACTACTGAAATGGTACTTAGTATCTCAAACGCTTCCCTGTTCTAGCTCCGTTTTAACTCCGGTCCCCAGACTATACTCCACCTGACTACTCCAGATGTGAGGGCCCGA
>NW_012289652.1:0-5582 GCF_000151885.1 Dipodomys ordii | reverse complement strand
CAGCAGGGGACACAGTGGGACACAGCAGGGACACAGCATGGGACACAGATGGACACAGCGGGACACAGCGTGACACAGCGGGGCACAGCAGGGACACAGCGAGGGACACAGCAGGGGACACAGCGGGACACACCGGGGGACATAGCAGGACACAGCAGGGGACACAGGGAGGACACAGCGGGACACAGTGGGGGACACAGCGGAACACAGCGAGGGACACAGCGGGGGACACAGTGGGACACAGCGGGGTACACTGAGGGGACACAGCGGTACCCAGCAGGACACAGCGTCGATACAGCGGGGACACAGCGGGACACAGCGGGGTACACAGCTGGGGACACAAGGGGACACAGTGGGGGACATAGAGGGACACACTGGGACACAGCGGGACACAGCGGGGCACAGCAGGGACAAAGAGGGAGACACAGCGGGGAACAGAGCAGGACACAGCGGGGGACACAGCGAGGACACAGCGGGACACAGCGAGGAAACAGCGGGACACAGCCGGGGACACAGCGGGACACAACGGGGAACACAGCGGGGGACACAGCGGAACACAGCGGCACACAGCAGGGGACACAGTGGTGACACAGTGGTACACAGCGTGGGACACAGCGAGGACACAGTAAAACACAGCGTGGGACAACGCGGGAGACAGCGGGGGACACAGCGAGGACACAGCGGGTCACAGCGGGGACACAGCGGGACACAGCGGGGGACACAACGACGACACAGCAGGACACAGCGGGGGACACAGCGGAACTCAGCGGGGAACACTGGGGGGACACAGCGGGTCACAGCGGGGACAAAGCAGGAGACACAGCGGGGAACAGAGCAGGACACAGCGGGGGACACAGCGAGGACACAGCGGGACACAGCGGGGACACAGCGGGGACTCAGCGGGGACACAGTGGGGGACAAACGGGACACCACGGAACACAGCGGGACACAGCAGACACAGCGGGAACAATGCGGTCATACAGCGGGCAACAGCGGGGGCACAGCAGGACACAGCAGGGGACAGAGCGGGGGACACACCAGGACACAACGGGGACAAAGTGGGACTCAGCGGGGGACACAGCAGGGGACAAAGCGGAACACCACGGGACACAGTGTGACACAGCGGGACACAGCGGGGACACTGCGGGGACACAGCGGGACAAAGCAGGGGACACAGCGGGACACAACGGGACATAGCGGGGGACACAGCAGGGGACATTGGGGAACAGAGAGGGGATACATCATGACACAGAGGTGACACAGCTGGACACAGCAGGGTACACAGCGGGACACAGCGGTCACACAGCGGGGACACAGCGGGGGCACAGTGGGACACAGTGGGGACAGAGCGGTGGACACAGCAGTGGACACATCGGGGGACACAGAGGGGACACAGTGGGAAACAGCGGGGGACACAGCGAGGACACATTGGGACACAGCGGGGACACAGTGGGACTCAACGGGGGACACAGCAGTACACAGTGGGACAAAGCGGGACACAGCGGGGGACACAGAGGGGTAAACAGCGGAACACAGCGGGGAACACAGTGAGGACACAGCGGGACCAAGCGGGACACAGCGTCGATACAGTGGGGACACAGCGGGACACAGCGGGGTACACAGTGGGACAGAGCAGGGTACACAGCAGGGGACACAGAGGGACCCAGCGGGACACAGCGGGGGACACAGCGAGGACAAATTGGGACACAGAGGGGACACAGCTGGATTCAGTGGGGGACACAGCAGGACACAGCATTACACAGCGGGACACAGCGGGACACAGCGGGGGACACAGTGGGACAGAGCAGGGTACACAGCAGGGGACACAGAGGGACCCAGCAGGACACAGCAGGGGACACAGGAGGGACACTGCGGGACACTGCAGGAGACACAGCGAGGACACAGCGTGACACAGCGGAACACAGCAGGACACAGTTGGGACACAGCAGGGGACACAGCGGGACACAGTGGGGGACACAGCGAGGACACAGCGGAGGACACAGCGGGGGACACTGCGGGACACAGCGGGGAACACAGCGAGAACACAGCGGGACCCAGCAGGACACAGCGTCGATAGAGCAGGGATACAGCGTTACACAGTGTGGTTCACATCTGTGGACACAACGGGACACAGTGGGGGCACAGCGGGACACAGTGGGACACAGCGAGGACAAATCGTGAGACGTAGCGGGGGACAGAGCGGGAGACAGCGGGGGACACAGCGAGGACACAGCAGGACACAGCGGGACACAGCAGGGACAGAGCGGGGACAGAGCGGGACACAGCGGGGACACAGCGGGACACAGCGGGGGACCCAGCGAGGACACAGCGGGACACAGCGAGGAACACAGCGAGGACACAGCGTGGTACACAGCTGTGGACACAACGGGACACAGTGGGGGCACAGCGGGACACAGCGGAACACAGTGGGACACAGCGGGGACAAAGCGTGAGACACAGCGGGGGACAGAGCGGGAGTCAGTGGGGGACACAGCGAGACACAGCGGGACACAGCGGGGGAAACAGCGGGACACAGCGGTGGACACAGGGGGAGACAGCGGGGGGCACAGCGGGACACAGCGGTGGAAACAGCGGGACACAGCAGTGGACCCAGCGAGGACCAAGCGGGACCCAGCGGGACACAGTGTCGATACAGCTGGGATACAGCCTTACACAGCGTGGTAAACATCTGTGGACACAACGGGACCCAGTGGGGGCACAGCGGGACACAGGGGGACACAGTGGGACACAGCGAGGACAAATCGTGAGACGAAGCGGGGGACAGAGCGGGAGACAGCGGGGGACACAGCGAGGACACAGCAGGACACAGCGGGACACAGCAGGGGACACGGCGAGGACACAGCGGGACCCAGCGGGACCCAGCGTCGATACAACGGGGATACAGCGTTACACAGTGTGGTACAAATCTGTGGACACAAGGGGACACAGTGGGGGCACAACGGGACAGAGCGGGACACGGTGGGACACAGCGAGGACAAATCGTGAGACACAGCGGGGGACAGAGCGGGAGACAGCGGGGGACACAGCGAGGACACAGCAGTACACAGCGGGACACAGCAGGGACAGAGCGGGACAGAGCGGGACACAGCGGGACACAGCGGGGGACACAGCGGGACACAGCAGAGGACCCAGCGAGGACACAGCGGGACACAGTGGGGGACACAGCGAGGAAACAACGGGGTACACCGCGGGGGTCACTGCGGGACACAGCGGGGAACACAGCGAGGGCACAGCGGGACCCAGTGGGACACAGCGTCGATACAGCGGGGATACAGCGTTACACAGCGTGGTTCACATCTGTGGACACAACGGGACACAGTGGGGGCAGAGGGGCACACAGTGGGACACAGCGAGGACAAATCGTGAGATGTAGCGGGGGACAGAGCGGGAGACAGCAGGGACACAGCGTTACACAGCGTGGTACACAGCTGTGGACACAACGGGACACAGTGGGGACACAGCTGAACACAGCGGGATACAGTGGGACACAGCGAGGACAAATCATGAGACGTAGCGGGGGACAGAGTGGGAGACAGCGGGGGACACAGCGAGGACACAGCAGGACACAGCGGGACACAGCAGGGACAGAGCGGGACACAGTGGGACACAGCGGGACACAGCGGGGGACACAGTGGGACACAGCAGGGGACCCAGCGAGGACACAGCGGGACACAGCGGGGGACACAGCGAGGACACAGCGGGGAACACAGCGGGGGACACTGCGGGACACAGCGGTGAACACAGCGAGGACACAGCGGGACACAGCGGGACAAAGCGTCGATACAGCGGAGACACAGCGTTACACAGCATGGTACACAGCTGTGGCCACAACGGGACACAGTGGAGGCACAGCGGGACGCAGCGGAACACAGTGGGACACAGTGGGGAAAAAGCGTGAGACACAGCGGGGGACAGAGCGGGAGACAGCGGGGGACACAGCGAGGACACAGCGGGACACAGTGGGGGAAACAGCGGGACACAGCGGTGGACACAGGGGGACAGAGCGGGAGACACAGCGGGACACAGCGGTGGACACAGCGGGACACAGCGGTGGACACAGCGAGGACACAGCGAGACCCAGCGGGACACAGCGTCGATACAGCGGGGACAGACTGGGCCACAGCGGGGTACACAGCTGGGGACACAACGTGGCACATCGGGGGACACAGCAAGGACTCAGCGGAACACCGCGTGGGACACAGTGAGGACACAGGGGGACACAGCGGGACACAGCGGGACACAGCAGGGGACCCAGCGGGAAACAGCGGGAGACCCAGAGAGGACACAGCAGGACACAGCGGGGTCACAGAGAGGAAAACAGTGGGGGACACACCGGGGGACACAACGGGACACAGCAGGGAACACAGCGAGGACCCAGCGGGACACAGCGGGACACAGCGTCGATACAGCGGGGATACAGCATTACACAGTGTGGTACACATGTGTGGACACAAGGGGACACACTGGGGGCACAGCGGGATACAGTGGGACACAGTGGGACAAAGCGAGGACAAATCGTGAGACACAGCGGGGGACAGAGCGGGAGACAGCGGGGGACCCAGCGAGGACACAGAGGGCACAGCGGTGGACACAGCGGGGGACACTGCGGGACACAGCCGGGAACACAGCGAGGACCCAGCGGGACACAGCGGGACACAGCGTCGATACAGCGGGGATACAGCATTACACCGTGTGGTACACATCTGTGGACACAAGCGGACACAGTGGGGGCACAGCGGGACACAGCGGGACACAGTGGGACAAAGCGAAGACAAATCATGAGATACAGCGGGGGACAGAGCGGGAGACAGCGGGGGACACACGGAGGACACAGCAGGGCACAGCGGCACACAGCAGGGACAGAGCGGGACACAGCGGGACACAGCGGGGAACACAGCGAGGACACAGCGGGACACAGCGTCGATACAGCGGGGATACAGCGTTACACAGCGTGGTACACATATGTGGACATAACGGGACACAGTGGGGGCACAGCGGGACACAGGGGGACACAGTGGGACACAGCGAGGACAAATCGGGAGACAAAGCAGGGGACAGAGCGGGAGACAGCGGGGGACACATCGAAGACACAGCAGGACACAGCGGGACACAGCAGGGACACAGCGGGACACAGCGGGACACAGCAGGACACAGCGGGGGACCCATCGAGGACACAGCGGGACACAGCGGGGGACACAGCGACGACACAGCTGGACACAGCGGGGGACCCAGCGAGGACACAGCGGGACACAGCGGGGTACCCAGAGAGGACACAGCGGGACACAGCGGGGACACAGCGGGGCACAGCGGAGGACCCAGCGAGGACACAGCAGGACACAGCGGGGGACACAGCGAGGACAGAGCGGGGGACACAGCGGGGGACACTGCGGGACACAGAGGGGAACACAGTGAGGACACAGCGGGACCCAGAGGGACACAGCGTCGATACAGCAGGGATACAGCGTTACACAGCGTGGTACACATCTGTGGACACAACGGGACAAAGTGGGGGCACAGCGGGACACAGCGGGACACAGTGGGACACAGCGAGGACAAGTCGT
>NW_012289651.1:0-2684 GCF_000151885.1 Dipodomys ordii | reverse complement strand
GAGCGGGAGACAGCGGGTGACACAGCGAGGACACAGCTTTGACACAGCGGGACACAGCAGGGACAGAGCAGGACAGAGCGGGACACAGCGAGGGACACAGCGGGACACAGTGGGGGACCCAGCGAGGACACAGCGGGACACACCGGGTAACACAGCGAGGACACAGCGGGGGACACAGCGGGGGACACTGCGGGACACAGCCGTGAACACAGCGAGGACACAGCGGGACCCAGCGGGACATAGCGTCGATACTGCGGGGACACAGCGTTACACAGCGTGGTACACAGCTGTGGACACAACGGGACACAGTGGGAGCACAGCGGGACACAGCGGAACACAGTGGGACACAGCGGGGACAAAGCATGAGACACAGCGGGGGAAAGAGCGGGAGACAGCGGGGGACACAGCGAGGACAGAGCGGGACACAGCGGGGGAAACAGCGGGACACAGCGGTGGACACAGGGGGAGAGAGCGGGGGACACAGCGGGACACAGCGGTGGAAACAGCGGGACACAGCGGTGGACCCAGCGAGGACCCAGCGGGACCCAGCAGGACACAGCGTAGATACAGCTGGTATATAGCCTTACACAGCGTGGTATACATCTGTGGACACAACGGGACGCAGTGGGGGCACAGCGGGACAGAGGGGGACACAGTGTGACACAGCAAGGACAAATCGTGAGACACAGTGGGGGACAGAGCGGGAGACAGCGGGGGACACAGCGAGGACACAGCAGTACACAGCGAGACACAGCAGGGACAGAGCGGGACAGAGCAGGACACAGCGGGACACAGCGGGGGACACAGCGGGACACAGCGGAGGACCCAGGGAGGACACTGCGGGACACAGCGGGACACAGCGTCGATACAGCGGGGACACAGCGTTACACAGCGTGGTACACAGCTGTGGACACAACGGGACACAGTGGGGGCACAGCGGGACACAGCGGAACACAGTGGGACACATCGGGGACAAAGCGTGAGACACAGCGTGGGACAGAGCGGGAGACAGAGGGGGACACAGCGAGGACACAGCGGGACACAGCGGGGGAAACAGCGGGACACAGCAGTAGACAAAGTGTGACAGAGCGGGGGACACAGCGGGACACAGCGGTGGAAAGAGCGGTACACAGCGGTGGACACAGCGAGGACACAGCGGGACCCAGCGGAACACAGCGTCGATACAGCGGGGACAGAGTGGGCCACAGCGGGACACAACAGGAACAAAGCAGTAGACACAGCAGGACACAGCAGGGGACACAGCGGGACACAGCTGGGGACACAGGGAGGACAGAGCGGGACACAGCGGGGACACAGCAGGGACTCAGCGGGGGACACAGCGGGGGACAAAGCGGGACACCACGGGACACAGCGGAACACAGCGGGGACAAGGAGGAGACAGAGCAGGACACAGCGAGGACACAGCGGGACAAAGCAGGGTACACAGCAGGGGACACAGCAGGACACAGCGGGACACACC
This sequence comes from Dipodomys ordii, assembly GCF_000151885.1. Taxonomy (NCBI): domain Eukaryota; kingdom Metazoa; phylum Chordata; class Mammalia; order Rodentia; family Heteromyidae; genus Dipodomys; species Dipodomys ordii. The sequence goes on along the minus strand of NW_012289651.1, from coordinate 1,204 downwards.
GGGGGACACAGCGGGACACAGCGGGGGACACAGCGAGGACACAGCGGGATACAGCGGGGGACACAGCGAGGACACAGCGGGGGACACACCGGGGGACACAGCGGAACACAGCAGGGAACACAGCGAGGACACAGCGGGACCCAGCAGTACACAGCGTCGATACAGCGGGGATACAGCGTTACACAGTGAGGTACACATCTGTGGACACAAGGGGACACAGTGTGGGCACAGCGGGAAACAGCGGGACACAGTGGGACAAAGCAAGGACAAATCGTGAGACACAGCGAGGGACAGAGCTCGAGACAGCGGGGGACACAGCTAGGACACAGCAGGCACAGCGGGACACAGCAGGGACAGAGCGGGACACAGCGGGACACAGCGGGACACAGCGGGGGACACAGCGGGACCCAGCGGGGAACCCAGCGAGGACACAGCAGGACAAAGCGGGGGACACAGCGGTGACAAAGCTGGACAAAACCGAGTACACAGCAGGACCCAGCGGGACACAGCGTCGATACACCGGGGGACACAGCGGGACACAGCGGGACACAGCAGGGACAGAGCGGGACACAGCGGGACACAGTGGGACACAGCAGGGGACCCAGCGGGACCCAGCGGGGGACCCAGCTAAGACACAGTGGGACACAGCTGGGGACACACCGAGGACACAGCGGGGGACACAGCGGGGGACACAGCGGGACACAGCGAGGAACAGCGTAGATACAGCGGGGACACAGCGTTACACAGCGTGGTACACAGCTGTGGATACAACGGGACACAGTGTGGGCACAGCGGGACACAGCGGGTCACAGTGGGACACAGCGGGGACAAAGCGTGAGACACAGCGGGGGACAGAGTGGGAGACAGCGGGGGACACAGCAGGGACACAGCGGGGACTCAGCGGGGTCACAGCGGGATACAGCGGGACACAGAGTGACACAGCGGGACACAGCAGAGGACACAGCGGGACACAGTGGAGGACAGAGCGACGACACAGAAGGACACAGAGGGGAAACAGGGGGACTCAGCAGGGTTACAGCAGGACACAACGGGACACAGCAGGACACAGCGTGACACAACGGGGACACAGCAGGGACACAGCAGGGACACAGCGGGGGACTCAGCGGGACAAAACGGGACACAGCGGGCGACACAGTAGGACAGAGCAGGGGACATAGTGGGGACAGAGAGGGACAACATGTGA
>NW_012289650.1:0-1102 GCF_000151885.1 Dipodomys ordii | reverse complement strand
CAGCGGGGACACAGCTGGGACTCAGCGGGGGACACAGCGGGGGACAAAGCGGGACACCACGGGGCACAGCGGGAAACAGCGGTGACCCTGCGGGGACACAGCGGGACACAGCGGGGGACACAGCAAGGACACAGCGGGACACAGCAGGGGACAGAGCGAGGACACAGCGGGGGACACAGCGGGGGACACTGCGAGACACAGCGGGGAACACAGCGAGGACACAGCGGGACCCAGCGGGACACAGCGTCGATACAGTGGAGACACAGCGTTACACAGCGGGGTACACAGCTGTGGACACAACGGGACACAGTGGGGGCACAGCCAGACACAGCGGTACACAGTGGGACACAGCAGGGACAAAGCGTGAGACACAGCGGGGGACAGAGCGGGAGACAGCGGGGGACACAGCGAGGACACAGCGGGACACAGCGGGGGAAACAGCGGGACACAGCGGTTTACACAGCGGGACAGAGCGGGGAACACAGCGGGACACAGCGGTGGACACAGCGAGGACACAGCAGAACCCAGCGGGCCACAGGGTCGATACAGCGGGGACAGAGTGGGCCACAGTGGGGTACACAGTTGGGGACACAACGGGGCACATCGGAGGACACAGCAAGGACTCAGCGGAACACAGCATGGGACACAGTGAGGACACAGGGGGACACAGCGGGACACAGCGGGACAGAGCAGGAACACAGCAGTAGACACAGCGGGACACAGCCGGGGACACATTGGGACACAGCGGGGACACAGCGGGGACACAGCAGTACTCAGCGGGGGACACAGCAATACACAGCGGGACACAGCGGGGACACAGCGGGGACTCAGCGGGGGACACAGCGGGGGACAAAGCGGGACACTACGGGACAGAGCGGGACACAGCAGGGACAAGGGGGAGACAGAGCGGGACACAGCGAAGACACAGCGGGACACAGCGGGACACAGCGGCGGACACAGTGGGACAAAGCAGGGTACAGAGTAGGGGACATATCGGGATACAGAGGGATAGAGTGGGGGATATAGCGGGAAACACAGCGGGTCTCAGAGGGGGTACAGTGGGGACATAGCGGGGGACACAGACAGGAAAACAGCGGGGGAT
>NW_012289649.1:0-2827 GCF_000151885.1 Dipodomys ordii | reverse complement strand
GGGGACACAGCAGGGACACAGCGTGTGGACTCAGCGGGGTCACAGCGGGATAGAGCGGGACACAGAGTGATACAGCGGGACACAGCAGAGGACACAGCGGGACACAGCGGAGGACAGAGTGACGACACAGAAGGACACAGAGGGGACACAGGGGGACTCAGCAGGGTTACAGCAGGACACAACGGGACACAGCAGGACACAGCGTGACACAGCGGGGACACAGCAGGGCACAGCAGGGACACAGCGGGGGACACAGCGGGACAAAACGGGACACAGCGGGAGACACAGTAGGACAGAGCAGGGGACATAGTGGGGACAGAGAGGGACAACATGAATAACAGACCAAGGACAGAGAGGGACCCAGCGGGACACAGCCTCGATACAGCGGGATTCACAGCGTTACACAGCAGGTTACACAGCTGGGGACACAAAGGGACACAGTGGTGGACACAGCGGGACACAGCGGGACAGAGTGGGACACAGATGGGATAAAGCGTGAGACACAGCGGGGGACAGAGCGGGAGACAGCGGGGGACACAGTGAGGACACAGCGGGACACAGCGGGGACACAGTGGAGACACAGCTAGGACACAGCGGGACACATCGGGACACAGTGGGGACACAAAGGGGACTCAGCGGGGGAAACAGCGGGGGATAAAGCGGGACACCATGGGACACAGTGTGACACAGCAGGACACAGAGGGAACACTGCGTCGACACAGCGGGACAAAGCGGGGGACACAGCGGGACACAGCGGGGGACACAGCGGGGGACAGTGGAGACAAAGAGAGGACACAGCGGGACACAGCGGTGACACAGCTGGACACAACGGAGTACACAGCGGGACACAGCGGGCACAAAGCAGGGACAGAGCGGGACACAGCTGGACACAGCCGGACATAGCGGGGGACACAGCGGGACACAGAGGGGGACACAGCGTGAGACACAGCAAGACACATCAGAGACAAAGCTATACACAGCGGGGTACATAGAGGGACACAGCGGGGAAACAGCGGGGGACACAGCGGGACACAGCGGGGAACACAGCGAGGACACAGCGGGACACAGCGGGACACAGCGTCGATACAGCGAGGACACAGTGGGACACAGCGGGGTACACAGCTGGGGACACAACGGGACACAGCGGGGGACACATTGAGGACACAGCAGGACACAGCGGGGGACACAGGGGGGACACAGCGGGACACAGCGGGGGACACAGCGAGTACACATTTGGACACAGCGGGGACACAGCGGGACTCAGCGGGGGACACAGCAGTACATATCGGGACACAGCGGGACACAGCGGCGGACACAGAGGGGTACACAGCAGGACACAGCGAGGACACAGCGGGACACAGCAGGATACAGCGTCATTATAACGGAGACACAGCGGGACAGAGCGGGGTACACAGCTGGGGACACAACGGGGCACAGCGGGGGACACAGCGAGGACACAGTGGGACACAGCGGGACACAGCGGGGACATTGCGGGAACATAGTGGGACACAGCGGGGTACACAGCGGGACACAGCAGGACACAGCTTGTGACCCAGCGGGGACACAGCGGGACACAGCGGGGGACACAGCTAGGACACAGCGGGACACAGCGGGACACAGTGGGGACACAAAGGGGACTCAGAGGGGGAAACAGCAGGGAAAAAAGCGGGACACCATGGGACACAGTGTGACACAGCAGGACACAGAGGGAACACTGCGTCGACACAGCAGGACAAAGCGGGGGACACAGCGGGACACAGCGGGACACAGCGGGGGACACAGCGGGGGACAGTGGAGACAAAGAGAGGACACAGCGGGACACAGCGGTTTCACAGCTGGACACAACGGAGTACACAGCGGGACACAGTGGGCACAAAGCGGGGACAGAGCGGGACACAGCTGGACACAGCGGGACATAGCGGGGGACACAGCGGGACACAGAGGGGGACACAGTGAGGACACAGTGGGACACAGCGGGGGACACAGCGAGGACACAGCGGTGACACAGCTGGACACTACGAAGTACACAGCGGGACACAGCGGGCACACAGCGGGAACACAGCGGGACACAGCGGGGAACACAGGGAGGACACGGCATGACCCAGTGGGACACAGCGTCGATACAGCGGGGACACAGCGGGACACAGCGGGGTACACAGCTGTGGACACAACGGGACACAGTGTGGGCACAGCGGGACAGAGTGGGACACAGATGGGATAAAGCGTGAGACACAGCGGGGGACACAGGGGGGACACAGCGGGACACAGGGGGGACACAGCGAGGACACATTGGGACACAGCGGGGACACAGCGGGACTCAGCGGGGGACACAGCGAGACACAGCGGGACACAGCGGGTCACAGCAGCGACAGAGAGGGTGACACAGAGGGGTACACAGCGGGACACAGCAGTGGACAAATCAGGACACAGCGGGGGACACAGCGAGGACACTGCGGGACACTGCGGGAGACACAGCAAGGACACAGCGGAACACAGTGGAACACAGCGGGACACAGCAGTGACACAGCAGGGGACCCAGCGAGACACAACCGGGGACACAGCGGGACACAGCGGGGCCACAGGGAGGACACAGCAGGACACAGCGGGGGACACAGCGGGAAACAGCGAGGGACACAGCATCGATAGAGCGGGGACACAGCGGGACACAGCGGGGTACACAGCTGGGGACACAACGGGACACAGTGTGGGACATAGCGGGACACAACAGGACACAGTGGGACACAGCGGGACACAGCGGGGGACACAGTGGGACAGAGCAGGTACACAGCGGGGGACACAGAGGGACCCAGCGGGACACAGCGGGGGA
>NW_012289648.1:0-3611 GCF_000151885.1 Dipodomys ordii | reverse complement strand
ACACAGCGGACACATCTGGGACACAGCAGGGACACAGCGGGGGACTCAGTGGGACAGAGCAGGGGACACAGCAGGGACACAGAGGGACAGAGCGGGGCACAGCAGGGGACACAGGGGGACACAGCGGGACACAGTGGGGGACACAGTGAGGACACATTGGGAAACAGCGCTGACACAGCGGGACTCAGAGGGGGACACAGCAGTACACAGCGGGACACAGCGGGACACAGCAGGGACACAGCGGGGGACACAGCGGGAAACAGCGAGGGACACTGCGGGTGACACAGCGGGACACAGTGTGGAACACAGAGAGTACACAGCGGGACCCAGCGGGACACAGCGTCGATACAGCGGGGACACAGCGTGACACAGCAGGGTACATAGCTGGGGACACAACGGGACACAGTGGGGGACATAGCGGGACACAGCGGGACACAGCGGGTCACAGCGGGGACAAAGCGGGGACTCAGCGGGGGACACAGCGGGGGACAAACGGGACACCACGGAATACAGCGGGATACAGCGGGACACAGGGGGGACACAGCAGGACACAGCGGGACACAGAGGGGGACACAGCGGGACACAGCGGGGGACAGAGCGGGGGACAAAGCGGGACACCACGGGTCACAGTGTGTCACATCGGGACACAGCGGCGACACTGCGGGGACACAGCGGGACAAAATGGGGGACACAGCGGGACACAGCATTGGACACAGGAGGGGATAGCGGGCGACAGAGAGGGGACACAGCGGAACACAGCGGTGACACAGCTGGACACAGCTGGGTACACAGCGGGACATAGAGGACACACAGTGGGGACACAGCGGGACACAGCGGGGAACTCACCGGGACACAGCGGGGGACACAACAAGGACACAGCGGAACACTGTGGGAGACACAGCCAGGACACATCCGGACCCAGTGGAACACAGTGTGACACAGCGGGGACACAGCAGGGGACACAGCGGGACACAGTGGGGGACACAGGGGGGACAAAGCGTGACACAGCGGGGGACACAGCGGGACACAGCGGGACACAGCGGGGACACAGCAGGGACACAGCGGTGGACACAGAGGGACAGAGCAGGGGACACAGCAGGAGACACAGAGGGACACAGCGGGACACAGCGGGGGACACAGGGGGGACACAGCGGGACACAGGGGGGACACAGCGAAGACACATTGGGACACAACGGGGACACAGAGGGACTCAGCGGGGGACATAGCAGTACACAGCGGGACACAGCAGGTCACAGCAGGGACAGAGCGGGTGACACAGAGGGGTACACAGCGGGACACAGCAGTGAACAAAGCAGGACACAGTGGAGGACACAGCGAGGACACTGCGGGACACTGAGGGAGACACAGCAAGGACACAGCGGGACACAGTGTAACACAGCGGGACATAGCAGTGACACAGCAGGGGACACAGCGGGACACAGCCGGGGACACAGCGGGACACAGCGGGGGAGACAGGGAGGACAGAGCGGGACAAAGCGGGTGACACAGCGGGACACAGCGAGGGACACAGCGTCGATAGAGCGGGGACACAGCGGGGTACACTGCTGGGGACACAACGGGACACAGTGGGGGACATAGCGGGACACAACGGGACGCAGCGGGACACAGCGGGGCACAGCGGGGACAAAGCGGGAGACACAGCAGGGAACAGAGCAGGACACAGCGGGGGACACAGCGAGGACACAGCGGGACACAGCGGGGACACAGCGGGGACTCAGCGGGGGACACAGCGGGGGACAAACGGGACACCATGGAACCCAGCGGGATACAGCGGGACACAACGGGGACAAAGCGGGACTCAGCGGGGAACACAGCAGGGGACAAAGCGGGACACCACGGGACACAGTGTGACACATTGCGCCACAGCGGCGATACTGCGGGAACACAGCGGGACAAAGTGGGGGACACAGCGGGACACAGCGGGGGACACAGCAGGGGAGAGCTGGGGACAGAGAGTGGACAGAATGGAACACAGCGGTGACACAGCTGGACACAGCGGGGTACAAAGCGGGACACAGCGGGCACACAGCGCGGACACAGCAGGGACACAGCAGGGGACACAGTGGGACACAGCAGGGACACAGCAGGGGACACAGACGGACACAGCGGGACACAGCGGGACACAGCGGGGCACAGCAGGGACACAGCGAGGGACACAGCAGGGGACACAGCGGGACACACTGGGGGACATAGCAGGACACAGCAGGGGACACAGGGAGGACACAGCGGGACTCAGTGGGGGACACAGCGGAACACAGCGAGGGACACAGCGGGGGACACAGTGGGACACAGCGGGGTACACTGAGGGGACACAGCGGGACCCAGCGGGACACAGCGTCAATACAGTGGGGACACAGCGGGACACAGCGGGGTACACAGCTGGGGACACAAGGGGACACAGTGGGGGACATAGTGGGACACACTGGGACACAGCGGGACACAGCGGGGCACAGCGGGGACAAAGCGGGAGACACAGCGGGGAACAGAGCAGGACACAGCGGGGGACACAGCGAGGACACAGCAGGACACAGCGAGGACACAGCGGGACACAGCCGGGGACACAGCGGGACACAACGGGGAACACAGCGGGGGACACAGCGGAACACAGCGGCACACAGCAGGGGACACAGTGGTGACACAGTGGTACACAGCGTGGGACACAGCGAGGACACAGCAAAACACAGCGTGGGACAACGCGGGAGACAGCGGGGGACACAGCGAGGACACAGCGGGTCACAGCGGGGACACAGCGGGACACAGCGGGGGACACAACGACGACACAGCAGGACACAGCGGGGGACACAGCGGGGGACACAGCGGAACTCAGCGGGGAACACTGGGGGGACACAGCGGGTCACAGCGGGGACAAAGCAGGAGACACAGCGGGGAACAGAGCAGGACACAGCGGGGGACACAGCGAGGACACAGCGGGACACAGCGGGGACACAGCGGGGACTCAGCGGGGACACAGTGGGGGACAAACGGGACACCACGGAACACTGCGGGACACAGCAGACACAGCGGGGACAATGCGGGCATACAGCGGGCAACAGCGGGGGCACAGCAGGACACAGCATGGGACAGAGCGGGGGACACACCAGGACACAACGGGGACAAAGTGGGACTCAGCGGGGGACACAGCAGGGGACAAAGCGGAACACCACGGGACACAGTGTGACACAGCGGGACACAGCGGGGACACTGCGGGGACACAGCGGGACAAAGCAGGGGACACAGCGGGACACAACGGGACATAGCGGGGGACACAGCAGGGGACAGCGGGGAACAGAGAGGGGACACAGCGTGACACAGGGGTGACACAGCTGGACACAGCAGGGTACACAGCGGGACACAGCGGTCACACAGCGGGGACACAGCGGGGCACAGTGGGACACAGTGGGGACAGAGTGGTGGACACAGCAGTGGACACATCGGGGGACACAGAGGGGACACAGTGGGAAACAGCGGGGGACACAGCGAGGACACATTGGGACACAGCGGGGACACAGCGGGACTCAGCGGGGGACACAGCAGTACACAGCGGGACACAGCGGGACACAGCGGGGGACACAGTGGGACAGAGCAGGTGA
>NW_012289647.1:0-3723 GCF_000151885.1 Dipodomys ordii | reverse complement strand
TGTTCCCGCTGTGTCCCCCGCTGTGTCCCCCTGTGTCCTAGCTTTGTCCCCCGATGTGTCCCGCTGTGTCCCCCGCTGTGTCCCCCTGTGTCATGCTGTGTCCCGCTCTGACCCCGCTTTGTCCCGCTGTCTCCCGCTGTGTCCCCGCTGCGTGGCCACTGTCTCCTGCTGTGTACCCCGCTGTGTCCAGCTGTGTCCCTGCTGTGTCCCGCTGTGTCCTCCCTGTGTCCCCCGCTGTGACCGCTGTGTCCCGCTGTGTCACACTGTGTCCCTGCTGTGTCCCGCTGTGTCCCCGCTGTGTCCCTGCTGTGTCCCGCTCTGTCCCCAGCTCTGTCCCCCTATGTCCCGCTGTGTCACGCTGTGTCCCGCTGTGTCCCCCACTGTGTCCTGCTGTGTCCCTTTCTGTGTACCGCGTTGTGTCTCGCTGTGTCCCCCGCTGTGTCAAACTGTGTCCCCTGCTGTGTCCCATTGTGTCCACTGCTGTGTCCCACTATGTCCCCCGCTGTGTCCCGCTGTGTCACCGGCTCTATCCCCCGCTGTGTCCCGCTGTGTCCCCCGCTGAGTCTCGCTATGTCCCCGCTGTAACCCGCTGTGTCCTCGCTGTGTCCCCCTCTGTGTCCCGCGGTGTCCCCCCTGTGTCCCCTGCTGTGTCCCGCTGTGTCCCGCTGTGTCCACCTCTGTTTCCCCCGCTGTGTCCCGCTGTGTCCCCCTCTGTGTCCCGCTGTGTCCTCTCTGTGTCCCCGCTGTGTCCTGCTGTGTCCCCCGCTGTGTCCCACTGTGTCTCCCGCTTTGTCCCAGCTGGGTCCCGCTGTGTCCTGCTGTGTTGCGCTATGTTCCCGCTGTATCGACGCTGTGTCCCGCTGGGTCCCGCTGGGTCCTCGCTTGTTCCCTGCTGTGTCCCGCTGGGTCCCCCGCTTTATACCCCGATTTGTCCCGCAGTGTCCCCCGCTGTTTCCCCTCTGTGTCCCCCGCTGTGTCCCGCTGTGTCCAGCTGTGTTCCCGCTGTGTCCCGCTGGGTCCCGCTGTGTCCAGCTGTGTCCCTTCTGTGTTCCGCTGTGTCCCCTGCACTGTCCCCCACTGTGTCCCGCTGTGCCCCCCGCTGTGTCCCGCTGTGTCCCGCCTTGTCCAATGCTGGGTCCCGCTGTATCCCCGCCGTGTAACCGCTGTGTCCCGCTGTGTCCTGCTGTGTCCTGCAGTGTCCCGCTCTCTATCCCCCGCTGTGTCCCTCTGTGTCCCCAGCTGTGTCCCTGCTTTGTTCCCGCTGTGTCCCAATGTGTCCCAATGTGTCCCGCTGTGTCTCCCGCTGTGTCCCCCGTGTGTCCCCCGCTGTGTCCCGCTGTCTCACGCTCTGTCCCTCCGTGTCTCACGCTTTGTCCCCGCTGTGTCCCGCTGTGTCCCCCACTGTATCCCGTTGTGTCGCCAGCTGTGTACCCCGCTGTGTCCCCGCTGTATCGACTCTGTGTCCCGTTGGGTCCCACTGTGTCCTCGCTGTGTCCTCGCTGTGTTCCCTGCTGTGTCCCCCGCTGTGTCCCCCTGTGTCCTAGCTTTGTCCCCCGATGTGTCCCGCTGTGTCCCCCCTGTGTCCCACTGTGTCATGCTGTGTCCCACTCTATCCCCGCTTTGTCCCGCTGTCTCCTGCTGTGTCCCCGCTTTGTGGCCACTGTCTCCTGTTGTGTACCCCGCTGTGTCCAGCTGTGTCCCGGCTGTGTCCCGCTGTGTCCACCTCTCTGTCCCCCGCTGTATCCGGCTGTGGCCCCCGCTGTGTCCCGCTGTGTCCCGTTGTATCCATCGCTTTGTCCCGGTTTGTCCTTGCAGTGTCCCTGCTGTGTCCCGCTGTGTCCCACTGTGTCCCGTGGTGTCCTGATTTGTCCCCCGCTGTGTCCCCCGCTGAGTCCCCTCTGTTTCCCCGCTGTGTCCCGCTGTGTCCTCGCTGTGTCCTCCGCTGTCTCCCGCTTTGTCCCCCGCTGTGTCCCACTGTGGCCCTCTGTGTCCTCGCTGTATCCCCAGCTGTGTCCCGCTGTGTCCCCGCTGTATCGAAGCTGTGTCCCGCTGAGTCCTGCTGTGTCCTCGCTGTGTTCCCCTCTGTGTCCCACGCTGTGTTCTGCTGTGTCCCACGCTGTGTCCCGTTGTGTCCAGGCTGTGTCCCTGCAGTAAAACCGCTGTGTCCCACGCTGTGTCCTGCAGAGTCCCCCGCTGTGTCCCGCTGTGTCCACTGCTGTGATCCCGCTGTGTCATGCTGTGTCCCGCTGTATACCCCGCTGTGTCCTGCTGTGTCCCCGCTGTGTCCCGCTGTGTCCTCGCTGTGTCCCCTGCTGTGACCGCTGTGTCCCGCTGTGTCACACTGTGTCCCTGCTGTGTCCCGCTGTGTCCCCGCTGTGTCCCCGCTCTGTCCCGCTCTGTCCCCCGCTCTGTCCCCGTGTCCCGCTGTGTCCTGCTGTGACCCCCGCTGTGTTCCGCTGTGTCTACTGCTGTGTCCCTGCTGTGTCCCGCTCTGTCGCTGTGTCCTCGCTGTGTCCCACGCTGTGTTCTGCTGTGTCCTCGCTGTGTCCCCCGATGTGTCCATTTGTGTGCCCAGCTGTGTACCCCGCTGTGTCCTGCTGTGTCCCCGCTGTGTCCCGCTGTGTCTCGCTGTGTCCTCGCTGTGTCCCACGCTGTGTTCTGCTGTGTCCTCGCTGTGTCCCCTGCTGTGTCCCGTTGTGTCCCCAGCTGTGTACCCTGCTGCGTCCTCACTGTGTTCCCCGCTGGGTCCCACTGTGTCCTCGCTGTGTTCCCCTCTGTGTCCTGCAGTGTCCCGCTCTCTGTCCTCCGCTGTGTCCCTCTATGTCCCCAGCTGTGTCCCTGCATTGTCCCCGCTGTGTCCTGATGTGTCCTGATGTGTCCCGCTGTGTCTCCCACTGAGTCCCGCTGTGTCCGCCCTGTGTCCCCCGCTTTGTCCCGCTGTCTCCCGCTCTGTCCCCCCTGTGTCTCACGCTTTGACCCTGCTGTGTCCCACTGTGTCCCGCTGTGTCCCGCTGTGTCCCCCACTGTATCCCGTTGCGTCCCCAGCTGTGTACCCCGCTGTGTCCCCGCTCTATCGACTCTGTGTCCCGTTGGGTCCCACTGTGTCCTCGCTGTGTCCTTGCTGTATCCTCCATGTGTCCCCCGCTGTGTCCCGCTGTGTCCCCCTCTGTGTCCCCCGCTGTGTCCTCGCTGTGTCCCCCGCTGTGTCCCGCTGTGTCCCCCGCTGTGTCCCGCTGTGTCCCCCGCTGTGTCCCCCGCTGTGTCCCACTGTGTCCACTGCTGTGTCCCGGTTGTGTCCCGCTTTTTCCCCTGCTATGTCCCGCTGTGTCCTCGCTGTGTCCCCCGCTGTGTCTTCGCTGTGTACCCCGCTGTTTCCCGCTGTGTCCCGCTGTGTTCCGTCGTGTCCCGCTCTGTTCCCCGCTATGTCCCCCGCTTTGTCCCCGCTGTGTCCCGCTGTGTCCCGCTGTGTCCCTGCTGTGACCCTCTCTGTCCCCGCTGTATTGATGCTGTGTCCCGGTGTGTCCCGCTGTGTCCGCGCTGTGTTTCCGGCTGTGTCCCGCTGTGTACCCATCTGTGTCCCCCGCTGTGTCCCTCTGTGTCCCCTCTCTGTCCCCTGCTGGCCCCCGCTGTGTCCCCCGCTGTGTCTCGCTGTGTCGCCCGCTTTGTCTCGCTGTGCCCCTGCAGTGTCACCGCTGTGTCCCACTGTGTCACACTGTGTCCCGT
>NW_012289646.1:0-2881 GCF_000151885.1 Dipodomys ordii | reverse complement strand
TCATGTCACGCTGTTTCCCCGCTGTGTCCCTGCTGTGTCCCTCTGTGTACCCCGCTGTGTCCAGCTTTGTCCCCGCTGTGTTTCGCTGTGTCCCACGCTCTGTCCCACACTGTGTCCCGCAGTGTCCCGCGCTGTGTCCCGCTGTGTCCCCCGCTGTGTCCCACTGTGTCCCCCGCTGAATCCCCGCTTTGTCACCGCTGTGTCCCGCTGTTTCCTCGCTGTGTCCCCTGCTGTCTCCCTCTCTGTCTCCCGCTGTGTCTCACGCTTTGTCCCCGCTGTGTCCCACTGGGTCCCACTGTGTCCGGCTGTGCCCCCACTGTGTCCCGTTGTGTCCACAGTGTGTACCACGCTGTGTAACGCTGTGTGCCCGCTGTATCGACGCTGTGTCCCGCTGTATCCTGGCTGTGTCCCCCGCTGTCTCCAGCTCTGTCCCCCGCTGTGTCTCACGCTTTGTACCTGCTGTGTCCCACTGTGTCCCGCTGTGCCCCCACTGTGTCCCGTTGTGTCCACAGCTGTGTACCACGCTGTGTAACGCTGTGTGCCTGCTGTATCGACGCTGTGTCCCGCTGTGTCCTGCTGTGTCCTCGCTGGGTCTCCCGCTGGGTCCCGCTGTGTCCCCCGCTGTGTCCCGCTATTTCCCGCTGTGTCCTCGCTGTGTCCCCCGCTGTGTCCCACCGTGTCCCCGCAGGGTCACTGCTGTTTCCCGCTGTGTCCCGCTGTGTTCCGTGGTGTCCCTCTTTGTCCCCCGTTGCGTCCCCCACTGAGTCCCCGCTGTGTCACTGCTGTGTCCCGCTGTGTCCTCGCTGTGTCCCCCGCTGTCTCCCTCTCTGTTCCCCGCTGTGTCGCGCTGTGTCCCGCTGTGTCCCCTGCTGTGTCCCGCAGTGTCTCGCTGTGCCCCCACTCTGTCCCGTTGTGTCCACAGCTGGGTACCACGCTGTGTAACACTGTGTCCCCGGTGTATCGACGCTGTGTCCTGCTGGGTCCCGCTGTGTCCTCGCTGTGTTCCCCGCTGTGTTCCGCTGTGTCCCCAGCTTTGTCCCCCGCTGTGTCCCGCTGTGTCCTCGCTGGGTCCCCCGCTGTTTCCCGCTGTGTCCCCCGCTGTGTTCCGCTGTGTCCCGCTATGTCCCGCTCGGTCCCTGCTGTGTCCCGCTCTGTCCCGCTGTGTCCCCTCTGAGTGCCCGCTGTGTCCCGCTGTGTACTCTGTTGTGTCCAGCTGTGTCACCGCTGTGTCTCGCTTTGTCCCCTATCTGTCTCCGCTGTCCCCCGCTGTGTCCCCCGCTGTGTCCCGCTGTGTCCCGCTGTTTCCCCCGCTTTGTCCCGCTGAGTCCCCTCTGTGTTGCCGCTGTGTCCCGCTGTGTCCTCGCTGTGTCCCACTATGTTCCCGCAGTGTCCCCGCTGTGTACCGCTGTGTCCCGCTGTGTCCCCCGCTTTGTCCCCCGCTATGTCCTGCTGTGTCCCCCGCTGTGTCCCGCTCTGTCCTTGCTGTTTCCCCCACTGTGTGCCGCTGTGTCCTCGCTGTGTCCCCCGCTGTGTCCCGCTGTGTCCTTTTGTGTCACGCTGTTTCCTTGCTGTGTCCCTGCTGTGTCCCTCTGTGTACCCCGCTGTGTCCAGTTTTGTCCTCGCTGTGTCTCGCTGTGTCCCACGCTGTGTCTCTGCTGTGTCCCCGCTGTGTCCTGCTTTGTCCCACTGTGTACAGCTGTGTCCCCCGCTGAGTCCCGCTGTGTCCCAATGTGTCCCAATGTGTCCACGCTCTGTCCCCCGCAGTGTCGCGCTGTGTCCCCCGCTGTGTCCCACCGTGTCCCCGCAGGGTCACTGCTGTTTCCCGCTGTGTCCCGCTGTGTTCCGTGGTGTCCCTCTTTGTCCCCCGTTGCGTCCCCCACTGAGTCCCCGCTGTGTCACTGCTGTGTCCCGCTGTGTCCTCGCTGTGTCCCCTGCTGTCTCCCTCTCTGTTCCCCGCTGTGTCGCGCTGTGTCGCGCTGTGTCCCCTGCTGTGTCCCGCAGTGTCTCGCTGTGCCCCCACTCTGTCCCGTTGTGTCCACAGCTGGGTACCACGCTGTGTAACACTGTGTCCCCGGTGTATCGACGCTGTGTCCTGCTGGGTCCCGCTGTGTCCTCGTTGTGTTCCCCGCTGGGTCCCGCTGTGTCCCCAGCTGTGTCCCCCGCTGTGTCCCGCTGTGTCCTCGCGGGGTCCCCCGCTGTGTCCCGCTGTGTCCCCCGCTGTGTTCCGCTGTGTCCCGCTATGTCCCGCTCGGTCCCTGCTGTGTCCCGCTCTGTCCCGCTGTGTCCCCTCTGTGTGCCCGCTGTGTCCCGCTGTGTACTCTGTTGTGTCCAGCTGTGTCACGGCTGTGTCTCGCTTTGTCCCCTCTCTGTCTCCGCTGTCCCCCGCTGTGTCCCCCGCTGTGTCCCGCTGTGTCCCGCTGTTTCCCCCGCTTTGTCCCGCTGAGTCCCCTCGGTGTTGCCGCTGTGTCCCGCTGTGACCTCACTGTGTCCCACTATGATCCCGCAGTGTCCCCGCTGTGTACCGCTGTGTCCCGCTGTGTCCCCCGCTTTGTCCCCCGCTAAGTCCTGCTGTGTCACCCGCTGTGTCCCGATCTGTCCTTACTGTTTCCCCCACTGTGTGCAGCTGTGTCCTCACTGTTTCCCCCGCTGTGTCCCGCTATGTCATTTTGTGTCAAACTGTTTCCCCGCAGTGTCCCTGCTGTGACCCTCTATGTACCCCGCTGTGTCCAGATTAGTCCCCGCTGATTCACGCTGTGTCCCCCACTGTGTCACTGCTGTGTCCCAGCTGTGTCCCGCTGTGTAATGCTGTGTCCCCCGCTGAGTTCCGCTGAGTCCCCGCTGTGTACCAATGAGTCCTCAATCTGTCCCCAGCTGAGTACCG
>NW_012289645.1:0-2078 GCF_000151885.1 Dipodomys ordii | reverse complement strand
GGTCTTCGACTGGAGACCCCATGCAAGTGTCCCCGCTGAGATCACCACTGTGTCACACTGTGTCCCGTGATAATTCCGCTTTGTCCTCCGCTGAGACCTCGCAGTGATTCCAGCTGTGTCCCCGCTGTATCCTCGATGTATTCCCCGCTGTATCCCCGCTGTGTCCACCGTTGTGTCCACCGCTGTGTCCTCACTGTGTCCCCCGCTGTGTCACGGTGTGTCCTCGCTGGGATCCCCCGCTGTGTCCCGCTGTGTCCCCCGCTGTGTCCCGCTGAGTCCGACTGTGTCCCGCTCTGTCCCCGCAGTGTCCCGCTGTGTCCCTCTGTGTCCCCGCTGTGTGTCCGCTGTGTCCCGCTGTGTACTCCGCTGTGTCCAGCTGAGTCCTTTTGTGTCACGCTGTTTCCCAGCAGAGTCCCTGCTGTGTCCCTCTGTGTACCCCGCTGTGTCCAGCTTTGTCCCCGCTGTGTCTCGCTGTGTCCCACGCTCTGTCCCACACTGTGTCCCTCAGTGTCCCGCGCTGTGTCCCGCTGTGTCCCCCGCTGTGTCCCACTGTGTCCCCCGCTGAGTCCCCGCTTTGTCACCACTGTGTCCCGCTGTTTCCTCGCTGTGTCCCCTGCTGTCTCCCTCTCTGTCCCTCGCTGTGTCTCACGCTTTGTCCCCGCTGTGTCCCACTGTGTCCCGCTGTGTCCGGCTGTGCCCCCACTGTGTCCCGTTGTGTCCACAGTGTGTACCACGCTGTGTAACGCTGTGTGCCCGCTGTATCGACGCTGTGTCCCTCTGTATCCTGGCTGTGTCCCCCGCTGTCTCCAGCTCTGTCCCCCGCTGTGTCCCACTGTGTCCCACTGTGTCCCGCTGTGTCCCGCTGTGCCCCCACTGTGTCCCGTTGTTTCCACAGCTGTGTACCACGCTGTGTAACGCTGTGTGCCCGCTGTATCGACGCTGTGTCCCGCTGTGTCCTGCTGTGCCCTCGCTGGGTCTCCCGCTGGGTCCCGCTGTGTCCCCCGCTGTGTCCCGCTATTTCCCGCTGTGTCCTCGCTGTGTCCCCCGCTGTGTCCCGTTGTGTTCCTAGCTGTGTACCCCGTTGTGTCCTGCTGTATCGACTCTGTGTCCCACTGGGTCCCGCTGTTTCCTTCCTGTGTTCCCCGCTGTGTCTCGCTGTGTCCCCACTGTATCGACGCTGTGTCCCCGCTGTGTGCCCGCTGTGTCCCGCTGTGTACCCCGCTGTGTCCAGCTGTGTCACCGCTGTGTCTTGCTGTGACCACTCTCTCTCTCCGCTGTCCCCCGCTGTGTCCCCCGCTGTGGCCCGCTGTGGCCCACTTTATCCCCCGCTTTGTCCTGCTGTGTCCCGCAGTGTCCCCGCTGTGTCCCGCTGTGTAACACTTTGTCCCGTGTTGTCCCACTTTGTCCCACGCAGTGTCCCCCGCTGAGTCCCCTCTGTGTCGCCGCTGTGTCCTCCTGTGTCCTCGCTGTGTCCCCCGCTGTCTCCGGCTTTGTCTCCCGCTGTGTTCCGCTGTGTCCCGCTGTGTCCCCGCTGTGTCCCCAGCTGTGTCCCGCTGTGTCCTGCTGTGTCCTCCCTGTGTCCCCAGCTGTGTACCCCACTGTGTCCCACTGTGTCCCGGCTGTATCGATGCTAGGTCCCGCTGGGTCCCGCTGTGTCATCCCTGTGTCCCCCGCTGTGTCCCGCTGTGTCCACGGCTGTGTCTCTGCTGTGTCCCCGCTGTGTCCTGCTTTGTCCCACTGTGTACAGCTGTGTCCCCCGCTGAGTCCCGCTGTGTCCCAATGTGTCCCAATGTGTCCACGCTCTGTCCCCCGCAGTGTCGCGCTGTGTCCCCCGCTGTGTCCCACCGTGTCCCCGCAGGGTCACTGCTGTTTCCCGCTGTGTCCCGCTGTGTTCCGTGGTGTCCCTCTTTGTCCCCCGTTGCGTCCCCCACTGAGTCCCCGCTGTGTCACTGCTGTGTCCCGCTGTGTCCTCGCTGTGTCCCCTGCTGTCTCCCTCTCTGTTCCCCGCTGTGTCGCGCTGTGTCCCCTGCAGTGTCCCGCAGTGTCTCGCTGTGCCCCCACTCTGTCCCGTTGTGTCC
>NW_012289644.1:0-5990 GCF_000151885.1 Dipodomys ordii | reverse complement strand
CGCTGTGTCCCCCACTGTGTCCTGCTGTGTCCTTTTGTGTCACGCTGTTTCCCCGCTGTGTCCCTGCAGTGTCCCTCTGTGTACCCCGCTGTGTCCAACTTTGTCCCCGCTGTGTCTCGTTGTGTCCCACGCTCTGTCCCACAATGTGTCCCGCAGTGTCCCCCGCTGTGTCCCGCTGTGTCCCCCGCTGTGTCCCGCTGTGTCCCCCGCTGAGTCCCCACTGTGTCACCGCTCTGTCCCGTTGTGTCCCCCGCTGTGTCCTGCTGTGTCCACCGCTGTGTCCCGCTGTGTCCTTGCTGTGACCCGCTCTGTCCCCACTGTATCGACGCTGTGTCCCGCTGTGTCCCGCTGTGTCCGCGCTGTTTTCCCCATGTGTCCCGCTGTGTACCCCTCTGTGTCCCCCGCTGTGTCCCGCTGTGTCCCCCGCTGTGACCCGCTGTGTCCCGCTGTGTCCCCCACTGTGTCCCTGCTGTCTCCCCGGTGTGTCCCACTGTGTCCCACTGTGTACTGCTGTGTCTCCCGCATAGTTCTGCTGTGTCCCCGCTGTGTCCTAATGTGTCCTCGCTGTGTCATGCTCTGTCATGCTCCGTCCCCGCTGTGTCCCGCTGTGTCCTGCTGTGTCCCCATTGTGTGCCCGCTGTGTCCCTCTGTGTACCCCGCTGTGTCCAGCTGTGTCCCCACTGTGTCCCGCTGTGTCCCCTGTCCCCTGTTGTCCCCCGCTTTGTCCCCCGCTGTGTCCCGCTGTGTCTCGCTGTGTTACACTGTGTCCCGTGTTGTCCCGCTTGGTCCCCCGCTGTGACCTCGCTGTGTTTCCCGCTGTGTCCCTCTGTGTACCACTCTGTGTCCCCAGCTGTGTCCCGCTGTGTACCCCGCTGTGTCCAGCTATGTTCCCGCAGTGTCCCCGCTGTCTCCCGCTGTGTCCTCGCTGTGTCCACCGCTGTGTCCCGTTGTGTCCCCAGCTGTGTACCCCGCTGTGTCCCGCTGTGTCCCCGCTGTATCGACGCTGTGTCCTGCTGGGTCCCGCTGTGTCCTCGCTGTGTTCCCCGTTGTGTCCCGCTATGTCCCCCGCTGTGTCCTCCGCTGTGTCCCTGCTGTGTCCCCGCTGTGTCCCGCTGTGTCCCGCTGTGTCCTCGATGTGTCCCACGCTGTGTTCCGCTGTGTCCCCCGCTGTGTCCTGCTGTGTCCCGCTGTGTCCCTGCTGTGTCCCTCTGTGTCCCTCGCTGTGTCCCGCTGTGTCTCGCTGTGTCCCTGCTGTGACCCGCTCTGTCCCCGCTGTATTGACGCTGTGTCCCGGTGTGTCCCACTGTGTCCACGCTGTGTTCTCGGCCGTGTCCCGCTGTGTACCCCTCTGTTTCCCCCGCTGTGTCCCGCTGTGTCCCCCGCTGTGACCCGCTGTGTCCCGCTGTGTCCCCCGCTGTGTCCCCACTGTGTGCCCCCTGTTTCCTGCTGTGTACCCTGCTGTGTCCCCCGCTGTGTCCTGCTGTGTCGCGCTGTGTCGCCCGCTTTGTCCCGCTGTGCCCCTGCAGTGTCCCCGCTGTGTCCCACTGTGTCACACTGTGTCCCGTGTTGTCCTGCTTTGGCCCCCGCTGTGACCTCGCTGTGTTTCTCTCTGTGTCCCGCTGTGTACCCTTCTGTGTCCTCCGCTGTGTCCCGCTGTGTACCCCGCTGTGTCCAGCTGTGTCCTCGCTGTGTCCCCCGCTGTCTCCTGCTTTGTCCCACGCTGTGTCCGGCTGTGACCCGCTGTGTCCTCCGCTGTGTCCCGCTGTGTACCCCACTGTGTCCAGCTGTGTCCTCGCTGTGTCCCCCGCTGTGTACCCCGCTGTGTCCCGCTATGTTCCCGCAGTGTCCCCGCTGTGTCCCGCTGTGTCCCACTGTGTCCCGTAGTGTCCCAGTTTGTCCCCCGCTGTGTCCCCTGGTGAGTCCCCGCTGTGTCCCGCTGTGTCCTGCTGTGTACCCCGCTGTGTCCAGCTGTGTCACGGCTGTGTCCCGCTGTGGCCCATCTCTGTCTCTGCTGTGTCCCACTGTGTCCCCCACTTTGTCCCGCTGTGTCCCGCCGTGTCCCCCGCTTTGTCCTGCTGTGTCCCCGCAGGGTCCCGCTGTGTCCCACTGTGTCACACTGTGTCCCCTGGTGTCCCTCTTTGTCCCCTGCTGTGTCCCCCGCTGAGACCCCTCTGTGTGGCCGCTGTGTCCCTCTGTGTCCTCGCTGTGTCCCCCGCTGTCTCCCGCTTTGTCCCCCACTGTGTTCCGCTGTGTCACGCTGTGTCCTCGCTGTGTCCCCCGCTGTGTCCCGCTGTGTCCCCGCTATGTCCCCAGCTGTGACCCGCTGTGTCCCGCTGTGTACCCCGCTGTGTCCCGCTATGTTCCCGCAGTGTCCCGCTGTGTCCCGCTGTGTCCTCGCTGTGTCCCCCGCTGTGTCCCGTTGTGTCCCCAGCTGTGTACCTCGCTGCGGCCCAATGTGTCCTTGCTGGCTCATGCTCTGTCCTGCTCAGTCCCCGCTGTGTCCCGCTGTGTCCCGCTGTGTCCCCACTGTGTGCTCGCTGTGTCCCTCTGTGTACCCCACTGTGTCCAGCTGTGTCCCCGCTGTGTCCCGCTGTGTCCCCTCTCTGTCCCCCGCTGTGTCCCCCGCTGTGTCCCGCTGTGTCCCGCTGTGTCCCGCTGTGTCACACTGTGTCCCGTGTTGTCCCGCTTTGTCCCCCGCTGTGACCTCGTTGTGTTTCCCGCTGTGTCCTGCTGTGTACCACTCTGTGACCCCGCTGTGTCCCGCTCGGTATCCCGCTGTGTCCCTCTATGTTCCCGCAGTGTCCCCGCTGTGTCGTGCTGTGTCTTGCTGTGTCCACTGCTGTGTCCCGTTGTGTCCCCAGCTGTGTTCCCCGTTGTGTCCCGCTGAGTCCCCCGCTGTGTCCGCCGCTGTGTCCCTGCTGTGTCCCTGGTGTGTCCCCGCTGTGTCCCGCTGTGTCCCGCTTTGTCCTCGCTGTGTCCCAAGCTGTGTTCCGCTGTGTCCCCCGCTGTGTCCCGCTGTGTCCCGCTGTGTCCCTGCTGTGTCCCACTGTGTCCCCCGCTGTGTCCCGCTGTGTCCCTGCTGTGACCCGCTCTGTCCCCGCTGTATTGACGCTGTGTCCCGGTGTGTCCCACTGTGTCCGCGCTGTGTTCCCGGCTGTGTCCCGCTGTGTACCCCTCTGTGTCCCCCGCTGTGTCCCGCAGTGTCCCCGGCTGTGACCCGCTGTGTTCCGCTGTGTCCCCCGCTGTGTCCCCACTGTGTGCCCCCTGTGTCCCGCTGTGTCCCCTCTCTGTCCCCAGCTGTCCCCCGCTGTTTCCCCCGCTGTGTCCCACTGTGTCCCACTGTGTCGCCCATTTTGCCCCGCTGTGCCCCTGCAGTGTCCCCGCTGTGTCCCACTGTGTCACACTGTGTCCCGTGTTGTCCTGCTTTGGCCCCCACTGTGACCTCGCTGTGTTTCTCTCTGTGTCCCGCTGTGTACTCTTCTGTGTCCTCCGCTTTCTCCCGCTGTGTACCCCGCTGTGTCCAGCTGTGTCCTCGCTGTGTCCCCCGCTGTCTCCTGCTTTGTCCCACGCTGTGTCCCGCTGTGACCCACTGTGTCCTCGCTGTGTCCCCTGCTGTGTCCCGTTGTGTCCCGCTGTGTCCCCGCTGTGTCCCGCTGTGTCCCGCTGTGTCCCGCTGCGTCCTTGCTGTGTCCCACGCTGTGTCCCGCTGTGTCCACTGCTGTGTCCCGCTGTGTTCCCGCTGTGTCCCCCTGTATCCCCCACTGTGTCCCGCTGTGTCCCGCTGTGTCCTTGCTGTGACCCGCTCTGTGCCCGCTGTATCGATGCTTTGTCCCGCTCTGTCCCGCTGTGTCCGCGCTGTGTTCCCCGCTCTGTCCCGCTGTGTACCCCTCTGTGTCCCCTGCTGTGTCCCGCTGTGTCCCCCGCTGTGACCTGCTGTGTCCTACTGTGTCCCCCACTGTGTCCCTGCTGTCTCCCTGGAGTGTCCCACTGTGTCCCGCTGTGTACTGCTGTGTCTCCCGCTGAGTTCCGCTGTGTCCCCGCTGTGTCCCAATGTGTCCTCGCTGTGTCATGCTCTGTCATGCTCCGTCCCCGCTGTGTCCCGCTGTGTCCTGCTGTGTCCCCACTGTGTGCCCGCTGTGTCCCTCTGTGTACCCCGCTGTGTCCAGCTGTGTCCCCGCTGTGTCCCGCTGTGTCCCCTGTCCCCTGTTGTCCCCCGCTTTGTCCCCCGCTGTGTCCCGCTGTGTCTCGCTGTGTTACACTGTGTCCCGTGTTGTCCCGCTTGGTCCCCCGCTGTGACCTCGCTGTATTTCCCGCTGTTTCCCTCTGTGTACCACTCTGTGTCCCCAGCTGTGTCCCGCTGTGTACCCCGCTGTGTCCAGCTATGTTCCCGCAGTGTCCCCGCTGTCTCCCGCTGTGTCCTCGCTGTGTCCACCGCTGTGTCCCGTTGTGTCCCCAGCTGTGTACCTCGCTGTGTCCCGCTGTGTCCCCGCTGTATCGACGCTGTGTCCTGCTGGGTCCCGCTGTGTCCTCGCTGTGTTCCCCGTTGTGTCCCGCTATGTCCCCCGCTGTGTCCTCCGCTGTGTCCCTGCTGTGTCCCTGCTGTGTCCCCGCTGTGTCCCGCTGTGTCCCGCTGTGTCCTCGATGTGTCCCACGCTGTGTTCCGCTGTGTCCCCCGCTGTGTCCTGCTGTGTCCCGCTGTGTCCCCGCTGTGTCCCTCTGTGTCCCTCGCTGTGTCCCGCTGTGTCTCGCTGTGTCCCTGCTGTGACCCGCTCTGTCCCCGCTGTATTGACGCTGTGTCCCGGTGTGTCCCGCTGTGTCCACGCTGTGTTCTCGGCCGTGTCCCGCTGTGTACCCCTCTGTTTCCCCCGCTGTGTCCCGCTGTGTCCCCCGCTGTGACCCGCTGTGTCCCGCTGTGTCCCCCGCTGAGTCCCCACTGTGTGCCCCCTGTGTCCCACTGTGTACCCCGCTGTGTCCAGCTGTGTCCCCGCTGTGTCCTGCTGTGTCCCCTCTCTGTCCCCTGCTGTCCCCCGCTGTGTCCCCCGCTGTGTCGCGCTGTGTCGCCCACTTTGTCCCGCTGTGCCCCTGCAGTGTCCCCGCTGTGTCCCACTGTTTCACACTGTGTCCCGTGTTGTCCTGCTTTGGCCCCCGCTGTGACCTCGCTGTGTTTCTCTCTGTGTCCCGCTGTGTACCCTTCTGTGTCCTCCGCTGTGTCCCGCTGTGTACCCCACTGTGTCCAGCTGTGTCCTCGCTGTGTCCCCCGCTGTCTCCTGCTTTGTCCCACGCTGTGTCCCGCTGTGACCCGCTGTGTCCTCGCTGTGTCCCCCGCTGTGTCCCGCTGTGTCCCCGCTTTGTCCACTGCTGTGTCCCGCTGTGTACCCCGCTGTGTCCCGCTATGTTCCCGCAGTGTCCCCGCTGTGTCCAGCTGTGTCACGGCTGTGTCCCGCTGTGGCCCATCTCTGTCTCTGCTGTGTCCCACTGTGTCCCCCACTTTGTCCCGCTGTGTCCCGCCGTGTCCCCCGCTTTGTCCTGCTGTGTCCCCGCAGGGTCCCGCTGTGTCCCACTGTGTCACACTGTGTCCCCTGGTGTCCCTCTTTGTCCCCTGCTGTGTCCCCCGCTGAGTCCCCTCTGTGTGGCCGCTGTGTCCCTCTGTGTCCTCGCTGTGTCCCCCGCTGTCTCCCGCTTTGTCCCCCACTGTGTTCCGCTGTGTCACGCTGTGTCCTCGCTGTGTCCCCCGCTGTGTCCCGCTGTGTCCCCGCTATGTCCCCAGCTGTGACCCGCTGTGTCCCGCTGTGTACCCCGCTGTGTCCCGCTATGTTCCCGCAGTGTCCCGCTGTGTCCCGCTGTGTCCTCGCTGTGTCCCCCGCTGTGTCCCGTTGTGTCCCCAGCTGTGTACCTCGCTGCGGCCCAATGTGTCCTTGCTGGCTCATGCTCTGTCCTGCTCAGTCCCCGCTGTGTCCCGCTGTGTCCCGCTGTGTCCCCACTGTGTGTGC
>NW_012289643.1:0-15824 GCF_000151885.1 Dipodomys ordii | reverse complement strand
GGACACAGCGGGGGACACAGCAGGACACAGTGGGACACAGCAGGGTACACAGCGGGGGACACAGCGGGGACACAGCGGGGGACACAGCAGGACACAGCGGGAACTCAGCGGGGGACACAGCGGGGACACAGCGGGACAATGCAGGGGACATTGGGGACACAGCGGGGACAAAGGAGACACAGCGGCACAGAGCATGGACAGAGTGGGGGACACAGTGGGAGACACAGCGGGACACAGCAGGGGACCAGCGAGGACACAGCAGGACACAGTTTGACACATCGGGGACACAGCAGGGACACAGAGGGGGACACAGCGGGACAGAGCAGGGACACAGAGGGGGACACAGCGGGACTCAGTGGGACACAGTGGGGGACAGACCGGGACACAGAGGGGGACACAGAGGGGACACAGCGGGACACAGCGGTGGACACAGAGGGGACACAGAGGGACACAGGGGGACACAGCTGAATGCAGCGGTGACACAGCGGGGACACAGAGTGACACAGCGGGACACAGCGGGGGACAGCGGGGACAGAGCAGTGACACAGCAGGACACAACGGGACACAGCGGGACACAGTGGGACAAAGTGGGACACAGCGGGGGACACAGCTTGACAGCACGGGACACAGCAG
Organism: Dipodomys ordii; assembly: GCF_000151885.1. NCBI lineage: Eukaryota > Metazoa > Chordata > Mammalia > Rodentia > Heteromyidae > Dipodomys > Dipodomys ordii. The sequence continues at coordinate 15,191 of NW_012289643.1, read as the reverse complement.
AAGACAGTGGGACACAGCGGGGGACAAAGCGAGGAAACAGCGGGACACAGCCTGACACAGCGGGGACACTGCGTAGACACAGCTGGGACACAGTGGGGAAACAGCGAGGACACAATGGGACACAGAGGGATACAGCGGGACACAGTGGGACAAAGCGGGGGACACAGAAGGTGACACCTTGGGACACAAAAGGACACAGCGGGGACACAGCGAAAACACAGCGGGACACAGCGGGGACACAGCGAGGACACAGCGGGACATAGTGGGACACAGCAGGAGGCAGCGGTACACAGCGGGGGGCACAGCTTGACCCAGCACGGGACACAGTGGAGGACACAGCGGGACACAGCGGGGGACACAGCGAGGACACAGCGGGAAACAGCCTGACACAGCAGGGACACAGCGGGGACACAGCAGGGGACACACCTGGGACACAGTGGGGACACAGCGAGGACACAACGGGACACAGCGAGACAAAACGTGACACTGCAGGGACACAGCGGGGACAAAGCGGGCGACACAGCTGGACACAGCGGATCACAGAGGGCCACAGCGGGGGAATCAGTGGGATACAGTGGGGGACACAGCGGGGGACACAGCGGGACACAGCGGAGATTCAGTGGGTAACACAGCGGGAGAGAAAGCGGGGATTCAGCGGGTAACACAGTGGGAGAGAAAGCGGGACAACAAGGGACACAGCGGGACACAGAGGGACACAGCGGGGATACAGCCGAGGACACATCATGCCACAGCGGGGACACAGCGTGGGACACAGCGGGACACAGCCGGACACAGTGGGGGACACAGCAGGACATTATGGGGGACACAGCGAGGGACACAGCGGGACACAGCGGGGGACACAGTGAGGACACAGCGGGACACAGCCTGACACAGCAGGGACACAGCGGGGGACACAGCAGGACACAGCAGCGTACACATTGGAGACAAAGCTGGACACAGCGGGGTACACAGCGGGACACAGCGGGGGACACAGCGTGGGACACAGTGAGTACACAGTGGGACACAGCCTGACACAGCGGGGAACACAGCGGGGGAAAGCGGGGACACACCGGGGGACAATGGGTACACAACTGGAAACAGCGGGGGACACAGCGGGGGACACAGAGGGACACAGAGGGGACAACAGAGGACACAGTGGGACAAGAGCGGGACACAGCGGGGACAAAGTGAGACACAGCGGGACACAGCGAGGGACACAGCGGGACACTGCGCGGGACAGACCGGGGGACATAGAGGGACACAGCGGGGACACAGCGGGATACACAGTGGGCCACAGCGGAGACACAGCGGAGACACAGTGGGACACATAGGACACAGCGGGACACAGTGGGACACTGCGGGGGACACAGCGGGACACAGAGAGACACAGCGGGACACAGCAGGGGACACAGAGGGACACAGCGGGGACAGAGCGGGGGACACAGCAGGACACAGAGGGACACAGTGGAGGACACAGCGGGACACAGCGGGGAAACAGTGGGACACAGCAGGGACACAGCGGGACACAGCGGGGGACACAGCGGGGACACAGTGGAATACAGCGGGGACACAGTGTGATACAGAGGGACACAGCGGGACACAGCGGGGACAGAGCGAGACACAGCAGGACACAGAGGGACACAGCGTACGACACAGCGAGGACACCGCGGGACACAGCTGGGGACACAGCGGGACACAGCGGGACACAGTGGGGACACAGCGGGACTCAGCGGGGGATGCAGCAGGGACAAAGCCGGAAACCAGGGGACACAGGAGGACACAGAGGGACACAGCGGGACACAGCGGGGACACAGCAGGACACAGCGTGACACAGCGGGGGACACAGCGGGACACAACGGGGGATACAGCGAGGACACAGGGGGACACAGACTGACACAGCGAGGACACAGCGGCGACACAGCAGGCGACACAGCGGGGGCACAACGAGGACAAAACGGGACGAGAGAGACACAGCGGGCCACAGCGGGGACACAACGGGGACACAGCGGGGGACACAGCTTGACACAGCCGGACACATCGGCATACAGCGGGATACACAGCAGGACACAGCGGGGACAAAGAGGGGGACATAGCGGTGGACAGAGCGGGACACAGCGGGGACCCAGCGGGACCCAGCGGGGAAACAGCGGGGACTCAGGGAGGGACACAGTGGGACAAAGGTGGTCACAACGGGACACAGCGGCAACACAGCAGGGACACAGTGGCAGACACAGCCGGACACAGTGGGACACAGCAGGGACAAAGCTGGACACAGTGGGGGACACAGCGGGGGACACAGCGGGACACAGTGGGGAACCCAGCGAGGACCCAGCGGGACCCAGCAGGACACAGCGTCGATACAGCGGGGGACACATCGGGAAACAGAGGGACACAGTGGAGGACAGAACGGAACACAGCGAGGGACACAGGGAGGACACAGCCTGACACAGCGGGGACACAGCGGGACATAGCAGGGGACAGAGCGGGACACAGCGGGGGACACAGGGAGGACACAGCGGGACACAGCGGGGACACAGCGGGGACTCAGCGGGGGACACAGCAAGGGACAAAGCGGGACACCACAGAACACAGCGGGATACAGCGGGACACAGCCGGACACAGCAGGGGACAAAGCGGGCACACAGCGGGACACAGCGAGGAAACACAGCGAGGACACAGCGGGACACAGCGGGGACACAGAGTGGACTAAGCGGGGGACACAGCGGGGGACAAAGCAGGACACCAAGGGACACAGTGTGACACAAAGGAACACAGCGGGGACACTGCGGAGACACAGCGAGACAAAGCGGGGGACACAGCGGGACACAGCGGGACACAGCAGGGCACACAGCGGGAGACAGATAGGGGACACAGCGGGACACAGTGGGGACAGAGCTGGACACAGCGGGGTACACAGCTGGACAAGGCGAGCACACAGCGGGGACACAGTGGGACACAGCGGGACACAGCGGGACACAGCAGGGGGACACACCGGGACACAATGGGGGACACAGCAAGGACACAGCGGGACACAGCGGGGGACAGCAGGGGACACAGCGGGACACAGCGGGGACACAGCAGTGGACACACCGGGACACAGCGGAGGACACAGCGGGACACATCGGGGGACACAGCGGGGGACACAGCGGGACACAGCGGGACACACATGGGACACAGGGGGGACACAGCGGGACACAGCGGGGGACACAGCGAGGACACATTGGGACACAGGGGCAACACAGAGGGACTCAGCGGGGGACACAGCAGTACACAGCGGGACACAGCGGGGACACAGTGGGGGACAAAGCGGGATAAAGCGGGGGACACAGAGGGGTACACAGCAGGACACAGCGGGGAACACAGCAAGGACACAACGGGACCCAGCGGGACACAGCGTCGATGAAACGGGGACAGAGCGGGACACAGCGGGGGACACAGGGAGGACACAGCGGGACACAGTGGGGACACAGCGGGGACTCAGCGGGGGACACAGCAAGGGACAAAGCGGGACACCACGGAACACAGCGGGATACAGCAGGACACAGCGGGGTACACAGCGGGACACAGCGGCACACAGCGGGGGACACAGTGGGACACAGCGGGGGACACAGTGAGGACACAGCGAGACACAGCGGGGCACATTGTGGGACAAAGCGGGAGACAGCGGGGGACACAGCGAGGACAGAGCGGGACACAGTGGGGACACAGAGGGGACTCAGCGGGGGACACAGCGGGGGACAAGAGCGGGACACAGGGGGGACACAGTGGGACACAGCGGGACACAGCAAGGGACAGAGCGGGACACTGCTGGGGACAGAGCGGGGGACACAGCGGGACACAGTGGGGACAGAGTGGGATACACAGTGGGCCACAGCAGAGACATAGCAGAGACATAGCGGGACACAGCAGGAGAAAGCGGGACACAGCGGGACACCGCGGGGGACACATCAGGACACAGCGGGACACAGCGGGGGACACAGCGAGACACAGCAGGGACAGAGCGGGGGACACAGCGGGACAAGGCGAGCACACAGCGGGGACACAGCGGGACACAGCGGGACACAGCGGGACACAGCGGGGGGACACACCGGGACACAACGAGGGACACAGCAAGGACACATCGGGACACAGCGGGGGACAGCGGGGGACACAGCGGGAAACAGCGGGGACACAGCAGTGGCCACAACGGGACACAGCGGGGGACACAGCGGGACACACATGGGACACAGGGGGGACACAGCGGGACACAGCGGGGGACACAGCGAGGACACATTGGGACACAGGGGCAACACAGCGGGACTCAGCGGGGGACACAGCAGTACACAGCGGGACACAGCGGGGACACAGTGGGGGACAAAGCGGGACACAGCGGGGGACACAGAGGGGTACACAGCAGGACACAGCGGGAAACACAGCAAGGACACAACGGGACACAGCAGGACACAGCGGGGACTCAGCGGGAGACACAGCAAGGGACAAAGCGGGACACCACGGAACACAGCGGGATACAGCAGGACACAGCGGGATACAGCGTGGACAATGCGGGAACATAGCGGGACACAGCGGAGTACACAGCGGGACACAGCGGCACACAGCGGGGGATACAGTGGGACACAGCGGGGGACACAATGAGGACACAGCAAGACACAGCGGGACACATTGTGGGACAAAGGGGGAGACAGCGGGGGACACAGCGAGGACAGAGCGGGACACAGCGGGGACACAGAGGGGACTCAGCGGGGGACACAGCGGGGGACAAGAGCGGGACACAGGGGGGACACAGTGGGACACAGCGGGACACAGCGAGGGACAGAGCGGGACACTGCTGGGGACAGAGCCGGGGACACAGCGGGACACAGCGGGGACAGAGCGGGATACACAGTGGGCCACAGCGGAGACATAGCAGAGACATAGCGGGACACAGCAGGAGAAAGCGGGACACAGCGGGACACCGCGGGGGACACATCAGGACACAGCGGGACACAGCGGGGGACACAGCAGGACACAGCAGGGACAGAGCGGGTGACACAGCGGGACACAGAGTGACACAGCGGAGGAAAAAGCGGGACACAGCGGGACACAGCGGGGACACAGCAGGACACAGCAGGGGACACAGCGGGACACAGTGGGGGACACAGCCAGGGACACAGCAGGACAAATCGGGGGACACAGCGGGGACACAGCGGGACACAGCGGGACACAACAGGACACAGCAAGAACTCAGCGGGGGACACAGCGGGGAAACAGCGGGACACCACGGGACACAGCGGGACACCAAGGGACATATTGGACAGATCGGGACACAGCAGGGGACACAGTGGGACAGAGCATGGACACAGCGGGGGACACAGCGGGACACAGCGGCACACAGCGGGGACACAACGTGGGACAACAGGGACACAGCGGGACACAGGGGGGACACAGCAGGGGACACAGGGGGACACAGCGAAACACAACGGGGACACAGCAGAACACAGCTGGACACAGCACGGACACACCGGAGAACAGCGGGGACACAGCCCGGACACAGCGGGGACACAGTGGGGCAAAGTGGGGGACACAGAGGGTGACACAGTGGTACACAGCAGGGGACACAGCGGGGACACATTGGGACACAAAGAGGACACAGCCCGACACAGCGGGACACAGCGGGGACACAGCTGGACCCAGCGGGACCCAGCGGGGGACACAGCGGGACCCAGCGGGGGACACAGCGGGACACAGTGGGAGACACAGCGGGACACAGCAGGTCCCAGCAGGGACACAGCGGGACACAGCGGGGGACACAGCCGGACACAGCTGGACACAGCGGGGGATACAGTGGGACACAGCGGGACACAGCGGGGACACAGCAGGACTCAGCGGGGGACACAGCAGTACACAGCGGGACACAGCGGGACACAGCAAGGGGACACAGCGGGAGACACAGTGGGACACAGAAGGGGACACAGAGGGTACACAGCGGGATACAGTGGGGAACAGAGCGAGGACACAGCAGGGACACAGCGGGACACAGCGGGTTACACAGCTGGGGACACAAATGGACACATCGGGAGACATAGCGAGGACACAGCGGAACACAGCGTGGGACACAGCGAGGACACAGCGGGAAACAGCGGGACACAGCGGAACACAGCGGGACACAGCAGGGACAAAGCAGTAGACACAGCAGGACAAGCGGGGGACACAGCGGGACACAGCGGGCCACAGCGGGGGACACTGCAGTTCACAGCAGGACACAGCGGGACACAGCAGGGGACACAGCGGGACACAGAGGGAGACACAGAGGGGTACACAGCGGGACCCAGCGGGACCCAGCGGGACACAGCGTCGATACAGCGGGGACACAGCGGGACACAGCGGAGACACACCTGGGGACACAAAGGGACACATCGGGGGACACAGCGAGGACACAGCGGAACACAGCGTGGGACACAGCGAGGACACAGCGGAACACTGCGGGACACAATGGGACACAGCAGGGACACAGCAGTAGACACAGCGGAACACAGCGGGGGACACAGCGGGACACAGCGGGGGACACAGGGAGGACACAGCGGGACACAGCGGGGACTCACTGGGGGACACAGCGGGGGACAAAACGGGACACGACAGGACACAGCGGGACACTGCGGAAAAAAGCGGGGACACTGCGGGAACATAGCAGGACACAGCCAGGAAACACAGCGAGGACACAGTGTGACACAGCGGCGGACAGCGGGGTCACAGTGGGACACAGCAGGGACTCAGCAGTGGACACAGCGGTACACAGCGCGGGACACAGCGGGACACATCGGGGGACACAGCGGGGGACACAGCGGGACACAGCGGGACACACATGGGACACAGGGGGTACACAGCGGGACACAGCGGGGGACACAGCGAGGACACATTGGGACACAGGGGGGACACAGCGGGACTCAGCGGGGGACACAGCAGTACATAGCGGGACACAGGGGGACACAGCAGGGACACAACGGGGGACACAGCAGGACATAGCAGGACACAGTGGGGGACAAAGCGGGACACAGAGGGGGACACAGAGGGGTACACAGCAGGACACAGCGGGGAACACAGCAAGGACACAACGGGACCAAGCGGGACACAGCGTCGGTGCAACGGGGACATAGCGGGACACAGCGGGGGACACAGCTGGGGTCACAACGGGACACAGCGGGGGACACAATGAGGACACAGGGGAACACAACGTTGGACACAGCGAGGACACAGCTGGACACAGCGGGACACAGTGGGACACAACGGGGACACAGGGAGGACACAGCGGGACACAGCGGGGGACACAGTGGGACACAGCGGGGGACACAGCGAGGACACAGCGGGACACAGCGGGGACACAGCGGGGATAAAGAGGGGGACAAAGCGGGGGACAGAGCGGGACACAGCGGGGACCCAGCGGGACCCAGGGGGGAAACAGCGGGGACTCAGGGGGGGACACAGAGGGACAAAGGTGGTCACAGCGTGACACAGCGGCAACACAGCAGGGACACCGAGACAGACACAGCCGGACACAGTGGGACACAGCGGGGACTCAGGGAGGACACAGAGGGACACAGCGGGGTACACAGCTGGAGACACAACGGGAAACAGCAGGGGACATAGCGGGACACAGCGGGGACAAAGAGGGGGACATAGCGGGGGACAGAGCGGGACACAGCAGGGACACAGTGGGACCCAGGGGGGAAACAGCAGTAAACATCGGGACACAGCGGGACACAGTGGGAGACACAGCGGGACACAGAGGGGCACACAGAGGGGTACACAGCGGGACACAGTGGGGAACACAGCAAGGACACAGCGGGGACACAGCGGGACACAGCAGGTTACACAGCTGGGGACACAATGGGACACATCGGGGGACATAGCGAGGACACAGCGGAACAGAGCATGGGACACAGCGAGGACACAGCAGGACACAGCGGGACACAGCAGGGATACAGCGGGAGACACAGCGGGACACAGAGGGGGAAACACAGGGGTACACAGCGGGACACAGTGGGGAACACAGCAAGGAAACAGCGGGGTCACAGCGGGACACAGCAGGGTACACAGCTGGGGACACAACGGGACACAGCAGGGGACACAGCGAGTACACAGCAGAACACAGCGTTGGACACAGCGAGGACACAGGGGACACAGCGGGACACAGCGGGGACACAGCAGGACACAGCGGGGTACACAGCTGGGCACACAAAGGGACACATCTGGGGACACAACGAGGAAACAGCGGAACACAGCGTGGGACACAGCGACGACACAGCGACACAGCAGGTCACAGCAAGGACACAGCAGTAGACACAGCGGGGCACAGCGGGGGACACAGGGGGACACAGCGGGGGACACAGCGAGGATACAGCAGGGACACAGCGGGACACAGCAGGGTACACAGCTGGGGACACAACGGGACACAGCAGGGGACACAGCGAGGACAGAGCGGAACACAGCGTTGGACACAGCGAGGACACAGCGGGACACAGCGGGACACAGCGGGACATAGCGGGGACACAGCAGGGACACAGCAGGGATACAGCGGGGGACACAGCGGGACACAACGGGACACAGCGGCCGACACAGCAGGACACAGCGGGGGACACAGCGGGGGACAGAGCGGTACACAACAGGGAACACAGCGAGGACACAGCAGGACACAGCGGGACACAGCATTGATACAGCGGGGACACAGAGTTACACAGCGGGTTACACAGCTGGGGACACATAGGGACACAGTTGGGGACACAGTGGGACACAGCAGGACACAGTGGGACACAACGGGGACAAAGCATGAGACACAGTGTGGGACAGATCGGGAGACAGAGGGGGACACAGCGAGGACACAATGGGACACAGCAGGGACACAGCGGGGACTCAGCGGGGGACACAGCGGGGGACAAAGCGGGACACCAAGGGACACAGTGTGACACAGCTGGGCACAGCGGGGTACACAGCTGGGGACACAACAGGAAAGAGTGGGGGACACAGCGGGACACAGCGGGGACAAAGCGGGAGACATAGCAGGGGACAGAGCGGGACACCACGGAACACAGCGGGACACAGCGGGAAACAGCGGTGACCCTGCGGGGACACAGCGGGACACAGCATGGGACCCAGCGGGACACAGCGGGGGACACAGCGGAACACAGTGGGGGACAGAGTGAGGACACAGCGGCACACAGCGGGGGACACAGCAAGGACACAGCGGGACACAGCGGGAGACACAGCCGGACAAAGCGGGGGACACAGCGGGGGACACAGCGGGACACAGCAGGGACACAGCGGGACACAGCAGGTCTCAGCAGGGACACAGCGGGACACAGCGGGGCATAGCGGGGGAAACACCGGGACACAACGGGGACACATCAGTGGACACAGCGGTACACAGCGGGGGATACAGGTGGGCCACAGCGGGACACAGCAGGGACACAGTTGGACTCAGCGGGGGACACAGCAGTACACAGCGGGAAACAGTGGGACACAGCGGGACACAGCGGGGAACACAGCAGGACACAGAGGTGGTCACAGAGGGGTACACAGCAGGACACAGCGGGGAACACTGGGAGGACACAGCGGGAACCAGCGGGGGACACAGCAAGGACACAGCGGGACACAGCGGGGGACACAGCCGGACAAAGCGGGGGACACAGAGGGGGACACAGAGGGGTACACAGCGGCACACAGTGGGGAACAAAGCAAGGACACAGCGGGGACACAACGGGACACAGCAGGTTACACAGCTGGGGACACAAAGGGACACATCGGGGGACATAGCGAGGACACAGCGGAACACAGCGTGGGACACAGCGAGGACACAGCGGGACACAGCGGGACACAGCGGAACACAGCGGGACACAGCATAGGACAAAGTAGGAGACAGCGGGGGACACAGCGAGGACACAGCGGGACACAGCGGGACACAGAGGGGACTCAGCGAGGGACACAGCGGGGGACAAAGCTGTACACCAAGGAACACAGTGTGACACAGTGGGGGACAGAGAGGGGAACACAGCGGGACACAGAGGGGAACACAGCGAGGACCCAGCGGGACCCAGCAGGACACAGCTTCGATACAGCGGGGACACAGCGGAAACCAGGGGCGACAAAGCGGGGGATACAGCGGGGGACAGAGCGGGAAGCAGCGGGGTACACAGGGAAGACACAGCAGGACACAACGGGAACACAGTGGGAATTTAGTGGGGGACACAGCGGGGGACAAACCTGGACACCACGGGACACAGCGTGACACAGCGGGGACACAGCGGGGTACACAGCTGGGCACACAAAGGGACACATCGGGGGACACAGCGAGGACACAGCGGAACACAGCGTGGGACACAGCGACGACACAGCGACACAGCGGGACACAGCAGGGACACAGCAGTAGACACACCGGGGCACAGCGGGGGACACAGCGGGACACAGCGGGGGGACACAGCGAGGATACAGTTGGGACACAGCCGGACACAGCAGGGTACACAGCTGGGGACACAACGGGATACAGCAGGGAACACAGCGAGGACAGAGCGGAACACAGCATGGGACAAAGCGAGGACACAGCGGGACACAGCGGGACACAGCGGGACACAGCGGGACACAGCGGGGACACAGCAGGGACACAGCAGGGATACAGCGGGGGACACAGCGCGACACAACGGGACACAGCGGCCGACACAGCAGGACACAGCGGGGGACACAGCGGGGGACAGAGAGGGACGCAACAGGGAACACAGCGAGGACACAGCAGGACACAGCGGGACACAGCATTGATACAGCGGGGACACAGAGTTACACAGCGGGTTACACAGCTGGGGACACATAAGGACACAGTGGGGGACACAGTGGGACACAGCGGGACACAGTGGGACACAACGGGGACAAAGCGTGAGACACAGTGTGGGACAGATCGGGAGACAGAGGGGGACACAGCGAGGACACAGCGGGACACAGCCGGGACACAGCGGGGACTCAGCGGGGGACACAGTGGGGGACAAAGCAGGACACCAAGGGAAACAGTGTGACACAGCGGGACACAGCGGGGTACACAGCTGGGGACACAACAGGAAAGAGTGGGGGACACAGCGGGACACAGCGGGGACAAAGCGGGAGACATAGCGGGGGACAGAGCGGGACACCACGGAACACAGCGGGACACAGCGGGAAACAGCGGTGACCCTGCGGGGACACAGCGGGACACAGCATGGGACATAGCGGGACACAGCGGGGGACACAGCGGAACACAGTAGGGGACAGAGCGAGGACACAGCAGCACACAGCGGGGGACACAGCAAGGACACAGCGGGACACAGCGGGGGACACAGACGGACAAAGCGGGGGACACAGCGGGGGACACAGCGGGACACAGCAGGGACACAGCGGGGACACAGCGGGACACAGAGGGTCCCAGCAAGGACACAGCGGGACACAGCAGGGCACAGCGGGGGACACAGCGAGGACACAGCGGGACATAGCGGCGGAAAAAGCGGGACACAACGGGGACACAGCAGTGGACACAGCGGGCCACAGCGGGGGATACAGGTGGGACACAGCGGGACACAGCGGGGACACAGTGGGACTCAGCGGGGGACACAGCAGTACACAGCGGGACACGGCGGGACACAGCGGGACACAGCGGGAGACACAGCGGGACACAGAGGGGGACACAGAGGGGTACACAGCGGGACACAGTGGGGAACACAGCAAGGACACAGCGGGGACACAGCGGGACACAGCAGGTTACACAGCTGGGGACGCAAAGGGACACATCGGGGGACATAGCGAGGACAGAGCGGAACACAGTGTGGGACACAGCGAGGACACAGCGGGACACAGCGGAACACAGAGGGACACAGCATGGGGCAAAGCGGGAGACAGCGGGGGACACAGCGAGGACACAGCGGGACACAGCAGGGACACAGAGGGGACTCAGCGAGGGACACAGCAGGGGACAAAGCAGTACACCAAGGGACACAGTGTGACACAGCGGGGGACAGAGAGGGGTACACAGCGGGACACAGAGGGGAACACAGTGAGGACCCAGCGGGACCCAGCGGGACACAGCTTCGATACAGCGGGGACACAGCGGGACCCAGGGGTGACAAAGCGGGGGATACAGCGGGGGATAGAGCACGAAACAGCGGGGTACACAGGGAAGACACAGCGGGACACAACGGGAACACAGTGGGGACTCAGTGGGGGACACAGCAGGAGACAAACACGGACACCAAGGGACACAGCGGGACACAGCGGGACACAGCAGGGACTCAGCGGGACACAGCGGGGTACACAGCTGGGCACACAAAGGGACACATCGGGGGACACAGCGACGACACAGCGGAACACAGCGTGGGACACAGCGAGGACACAGCGACACAGCGGGACACAGTGGGAAACAGCGGGGACACAGGTAAGACACAGCAGGGGACACAGCGGGACAAAGCCGGGGACACAGCGGGGGACACAGCGAGGACACAGCGACACAGCGGGACACAGTGGGACACAGCGGGGACACAGGTAAGACACAGCAGGGGACACAGCGGGACAAAGCCGGGGTCACAGCGGGACACAGCGGGTCCCAGCAGGGACACAGCGGGACACAGCGGGGCACAGCGGGGGACACAGCGAGGACACAGCGGGACATAGTGGGGGAAAAAGCGGGACACAAAGGGGACACAGCAGTGGACACAGCGGGACACAGCGGGGGATACAGGTGGGACACAGCAAGGACACAGAGGGGACACAGCGGGACACAGCGGGGGACACAGCAGTACACAGCAGGACACAGCGGGACACAGCGGGACACAGCAGGTTACACAGCTGGGGACACAAAGGGACACATCGGGGGACATAGCGAGGACACAGCGGAACACAGCGTGGGATACAGCGAGGACACAGCGGGACAAAGCGGGACACAGCGGGGACAGAGCGGGACACAGCGTGACACAGCGGGATACAGCGAGGGACAGAGAGGGACACAGCGGGGGACACAGCGAGGACACAGCAGGACACTGCCGGATACACATCGAGGACACAGGGGGACACAGCAGAACACAGCGGTACACAGCGGGGGATACAGCGGGACACAGCGGCGGACACAGGAGGGACAAAGCGGGACACAGCGGGGGACACAGCAAGGACACAGCGGGACACATCGGGGACAAAGCGGGACTCAGCGGGGGACACAGCGTGACACAGCGTGACACAGCGGGACACAGCTGGACGCAGCAGGGACACAGCGGGGGACAAAGCAGAACACAGCGGGACACAGCGGTGGACACAGCGGGACAGAGCGGGGGACACAGCGGGACACAGCGGGGGACACAGCAGGGCCAAGCGGGGGACAGAGCGGGGGACAGAGCGGGACACAGCCGGGCCACAGCGGGACACAGCGGGACACAGCGTGGGACACAGCGGGACACAGCAGGGGACACAGCGAGGACACAGTGGGACAGAGCGGGGGATACAGCGAGGACACAGCGGGACACAGCGGGACACAGCGGGACACAGCGGGGACACAGCAGGGGACCCAGCGGGACCAAGCGGAACCGAGCGGAACCGAGCACAGACACAGTGGGGACACAGCAGGGGACACAGTGGGGGACACAGCGGGACACAGCGGGGACACAGCGGGGGACACAGCCAGACACAGCAGGTGACACAGCAGTACACAGCGGGGGACACAGCGGGACACAGTTTGGTACACAGCGGGACACAGCGGGGAATACAGCGGGGGACACAACGGGACACAGCGGGGGACATAGCGGGCCACCACGGGACAGAGCAGGACACAGCTGGACACAGCGGTGACACTGCCGGGACAAAGCGGGACACAGCGGGACACAGCGGTCACAGCGGGGGACACAGTGAGGACACAGCGGGACACAGCAGGACACAGCGGGGGACATAGCGGGACACAGCGGGGGACAAAGCGGGACACAGCAAGACACAGCGGCGTCACAGCAGTGGACACAGTGGGACACAGCAGGGGACACAGCGGGACACAGCGGGGGACACAGCAAGGACACAGTGGGACACAGCGTGGGACAAAGCGGACGACAGCGGGGGACACAGCGAGGACACAGAAGGGACACAGAAGGGACATATCGGGGATCACAGCGGGGGACAAAGCGGGACACCACGGGACACAGTGGGACACAGCGGGACAAAGCGGGGACACTGCGGGCACACAGCGAGACAAAGCGGGGGACACAGCGGGACACATCGGGGACAGAGCGGGAAACAGCGTGACACAGTCGGACACAGCGCGGGACACAGGGGGACACAACGGGGGACACAGTGAGGACACAGCAGGACAGAGCGGGGGATACAGAGAAGACAAAGCAGGTCACAGCGGGACACAGCGGGGGACACAGCGGGGGACACAGCGGGACACAGCAGGGGACACAGCGGGGGACACAGCGGGACACAGCGGGGGACACAGCGGGGGACACAGCTGAGGACAGAGTGGGGAACACAGCGGGACACAGCGTCGAAAAAGAGATGACACAGAGGGACACAGTGCGGTACAGAGCTGGGACACAATGGTACACAGTGGGGGACACAGCGGGACACAGCAGGACTCATCGGTACACAGGGGGAAAGAGGGGGGGATAGAGCGGGACACACGGGGATACAGCGGGGACACAGCGGGACACAGCGGGGACACAGCATGACACAGCGGGACACAGCGGTCACAGCGGGGGACACAGCGATGACACAGCGGGGGACACAGCGGGACACAGCGGGGGACACATCGGGACACAGCGGGAACACACGGGGACACAGCGGAACACAGTGGGGGACACAGCGGGGAACACAGCGGGACACATTGGGACACAGCAGGGGACATAGTGAGGAAAGAGCGGGACACAGCGGGACAGAGCGGGGTACACAGCTGGACCCAGCAAGGGACACAGCGGGACACAGCGGGGGACACAGAGGGAAACAGAGGCACACAGCTAGGACAACGCGGGTGACACAGCGGGGACACAGCAGGACACAGCGGGTGACAAAGCGGTAGACAGCGGAGGACACAGCGAGGACACAGTGGGACATAGTGGGGACACAGAGGGGACTCAGCGGGGGAACACAATGGGACAGAGTGGGGGGTGCAGAGCAGGGGACACAGCTGGGGACACAGCGGGACACAGCGGGGACACAGCTGGGACTCAGCGGGGGACACA
>NW_012289642.1:0-6581 GCF_000151885.1 Dipodomys ordii | reverse complement strand
AAGCAGAAACAGAAGGAGAAGCAGAAAGAGAAGGAGGGGAAGCAGAAGAAGCAGAAGCAGGAGAAGCAGAAGGAGAAGCAGAAGCAGAAAGAGAATCAAAATCAGAAGGAGAAGCAGAAGAAACAGAAGAAGTAGAAGCAGTAGCAGTTGTAGCAGAAGCAAAACGAGAAGCAGAAGGAAAAGCAGGAGAACAAGAAGGAGAAGGAGAAACAGAAGGAGAAGCAGAAGGAGAAGCAGAAAGAGAAGCAGGTAAAGCAGAAGAAGAAGAAGCAGAAGGAGAATCAGAAGGAGAACCAGAAGAAGGAGAACGAGAAGCAGAAGAATATGCAGAAGGAAAAGCAGAAGAAGCAGAAGCAGAAGGAGAAGCAGGAAAAGCAGAAGAAGCAGAAGCAAAAGGAGAAGCAAAAGAAGGAGAAGTAGAAGCAGAGTCAGAAGAAGAAGCATAAGGACAAGCACAAGCAGAAGGAGATGCAGAAGGAGAAGCAGAAGAAGCAGAAGCTGAAGGAGAAGCAGAAGTAGGAGAAGGAGAAGGAGGAGAAGCAGAAGCAGAAGGAGAAGCAGAAGCGGAATGAGAAGCAGAAAGAGAAGCAGGAGAAGCACAAGAAGCAGAAGCAGGAGAAGCCGAAAGAGAAGAAGCAGAAGAAGCAGAATCAGAATCAGAAGTAGAAGCAGAAGCAGAAGGAGAAGCAGCAGAAGAAGTAGAATTAGAAATTCAGGCAGGAGCCGGGCACTGGTGGCTCATGCCTGTAATCCTAGCTACTCAGGAGGCTGAGATCTGAGGATCGCGGTTCAAAGCCAGCCCGGGCAGGAGAGAGCGTGAGACTCCTATCTCCAATAAACCACTGGAAAACCGGAAGTGGCGCTGTAGCTCAAGTGGTAGAGCGCTCGCCTTGAGCTGAATAGCTGAAGGACAGCGCCCAGGCTCAGAGTTCAAGTCCCACGACCGACAAAAAAAAAAAAGAAATTCAGGCAGGAGAAACAGAAGAAGCAGAAGCAGAACCAGAAGGCGAAGCAAAAAGAGAAGGAGAAGGAGAAGGAGAAGAAGCAGAAGCAGAAGGAGAAGCAGAAACAGAAGGAAGAGCAGAAAGAGAAGCAGGAGAAGCAGAAGAAGCAACAGCAGGAGAAGCAGAAGCAGAACCTGAAGCAGAAGGAGAAGCAGAAGAAGCAGAATCTGGAGAAGCAGAAGGAGAAGCAGAAGCAGAAAGAGAAGCAAAAGCAGAAGGAGAAGCAGAAGGAGAAGCAGAAGAAACAGAAGAAGCAGAGGCAGTAGCAGAAGAACCAGAAGATGCAGAAGGAGAAGCAGAAGGAAAAGCAGAAGAACGAGAAGGTGAGGGAGAAGGAGAAACAGAAGGAGAAGCAGAAAGAGAAGCAGAAGTAGAAGAAGGAGCAGGAGAAGGAAAAGCAGCAGGAGAAGCAGAAAGAGCAGCAGAAGGAGGAGCAGGAGATGAAGAAACAGGAGAAGCATAAGCAGAACAAACAGGAAAAGGACAAGAAGCAGAAGCAGAAGGAGAAGCAGATACAGAAGGAGAAGCAGAAAGAGAAGGAGGGGAAGCAGAAGAAGCTGAAGCAGGAGAAACAGAAGCATAAGAATGTGAAGAAGCAGAAGGAGAACCTGAAGCAGAAGGAGAAGCAGGAGAAGCAGAAGAAGCAGAATCTGGAGAAGCAAAAGGAGAAGCAGAAGCAGAAAGAGAATCAAAAGCAGAAGGAGAAGCAGAAGAAACAGAAGAAGTAGAAGCAGTAGCAGTTGTAGCAGAAGCAGAACGAGAAGCAGAAGGAAAAGCAGAAGAAAAAGAAGGAGAAGGGAAACAGAAGGAGAAGCAGTAGGAGAATAAGAAGGAGAAGCAGAAGAAGGAGAAGCAGAAGCAGAAGAAGATGCAGAAGGAGAAGCAAAAGAAGCAGAAGCAGAAGGAGACGCAGGAAAAGCAGAAGCAGCAGAAGCAAAAGGAGAAGCAAAAGAAGGAGAAGGAGAAGCAGAGGCAGAAGAAGAAGCATAAGGAGAAGCACAAGCAGAAGGAGATGCAGAAGGAGAAGCAGTAGAAGCAGAAGAAGCAGAAGATGAAGGGGAAGCAGAAGTAGGAGAAGGAGAAGGAGGAGAAGCAGAAGCAGAAGGAGAAGCAGAAGCGGAATGAGAACCAGAAAGAGAAGCAGGAGAAGCACAAGAAGCAGAAGCAGGAGAAGCCGAAAGAGAAGAAGCAGAAGAAGCAGAATCGGAAGCAGAAGTAGAAGCAGAAGCAGAAGGAGAAGCAGCAGAAGAAGTAGAACCAAAAATTCAGGCAGAAGAAACAGAAGAAGCAGAAGCAGAAGGAGAAGCAAAAAGAGAAGCAGTAGGAGAAGTAGAAGAAGCAGCAGAAGGAGAAGCAGCAGAAGAAGCAGAAAAACAAGAGGAGAAGCAGAAGCAGAAAGAGAAGTAGAAGCAGAAGAAGCAGAAGCAGAAGAAGAAGCAGTTGAAGCACAAGAAGCAGAAGCAGGAGAAGCAGAAGCAGAAGATAAAGAGGAAGCATAAGAAGCAGAAGCAGAGGGAGAAGCAGAAACAGAAGGAGAAGCAGAAAGAGAAATAGGGGAAGCAGAAGCAGAAGCAGGAGAAGCAGAAGCATAAGAATCCGAAGAAGCAGAAGCAGAACCTGAAGCAGAAGGAGAAGCAGGAGAAGCAGAAGAAGCCGAATCTGGAGAAGCAGAATGAGAAGCTGAAGTAGAAGCAGAAGCAGAAGCAGAAAGAGAATCAAAAGCAGAAGGAGAAGCAGAAGAAACAGAAGAAGCAGAAGCAGTAGCAGTTGAAGCAGAAGCAGAAGGAAAAGCAGAAGAACGAGAAGGAGAAGGAGAAACAGAAGGAGAAGCAGAAGGAGAATCAGAAGGAGAAGCAGAAGAAGCAGAAGGAGAAGCAGAAGGAGAAACAGAAGCAGAAGAAACAGCAGAAAGAGAAGCAGAAGCAGAAGAAGATGCAGAAGGAGAAGCAGGAGAAGCAGAAGAGGCAGAAGCAGAAGGAGAAGTAGAAGAAGGAGAAGGAGAAGGAAGAGCCGCAGAAGCAATAGGAGAAGCAGAAGGAGAAGCAGAAGCAGAATGAGAAGCAGAAAGAGAAGCAGTAGAAGCAGAAGAATCAGGAAGAGCAGAAGCAGAAGAAAGAGAAGAAGACGAAGAAGAAGAAGAAGAAGCATAAGGAGAAGCATAAGGAGAAGCATAAGGAGAAGTATAAGGAGAAGCAGTAGAAGCAGAAGAAGCAGAAGCAGGAGAAGCAGAAGCAGAAGAAAAAGAATAAGCAAAAGAAGCAGAAGCAGTGGGAGAAGCAGAAGAAGGAGAAGGAGAAGGAGCAGCAGAAGGAGAAGCAGAAGCAGAAAGAGAAGCAGAAAGAGAAGGAGAACAAGAAGGAGAAGCAGGAGAATCAGAAGAAGCAGAAAGAGAAGGAGAAGAAGGAGAAGCAGAAGTAGAATCCGAAGAAACAGAAGAAGAAGAAGCAGAAGAAACAGAAGCAAAAGAAACAGAAGAAGGAGAAGAGCAGAAGCAGAAGCAGAAGGAGAAGCAGAAGCAGAAGCAGAAGGAGAAGCAGAAAGAGAAGCAGGAGAACCAGAAGAAGTAGGAGAAGCAGAAGCAGAAGAAACAGGAGAAGCCGAAGAAGCAGAAGCAGAATCTGAAGCAGAAGGAGAAACAGAAGAAGCACAATCTGAAGCAGAAGCAGAAGAAGCAGAAATAGTAGAATAAGCAGAAGCAGAAGCACCAGGACAAGCAGAAGAACAAGAAGGAGAAGGCGAAAGAGAAGGATTAGGAGTAGGAGAAGCAAAAGGATAAGCTGAAGCAGAAAGAGACGCAGAAGGAAAAGCAGCACAAGAAGTAGGAGAAGCAGGAGAAGCAGAAGCAAGAGAAGCAGAAGAAACAGAAGACGCAGAAGCAGAATGAGAAGCAGAAGGAGAAATTGAAGCAGAAGGAGAAGCAGAAGCAGAAGGAGAAGCAGAAGCAGAAGGAGAAGTAGAAGCAGAAAGAGAAGCAGAACGAGAAGCAGGAGAAGCAGAAACAGAAGAAACAGAAGAAGGAGAAGAAGCAGAAGCAGAAGGAGAAGCAGAAACAGAAGGAAAAGCAGAAAGAGAAGCAGGAGAAGCAGAAGAAGCAGCAGCAGGAGAAGCAGAAGCAGAAGAAGCCGAAGAAGCAGAAGCAGAACCTGAAGCAGAAGGAGAAGCAGAAGAAGCAGAATCTGGAGAAGCAGAAGGAGAAGCAGAAGCAGAAAGAGAAGCAAAAGCAGAAGGAGAAACAGAAGGAGAAGCAGAAGAAACAGAAGAATCAGAGGCAGTAGCAGAAGAAGCAGAAGATGCAGAAGCAGAAGGAGAAGCAGAAGGAAAAGCAGAAGAACGAGAAGGTGAGGGAGAAGGAGAAACAGAAGGAGAAGCAGAAAAAGAAACAGAAGAAGGAGCAGGAGAAGGAAAAGCAGCAGGAGAAACAGAAAGAGCAGCTGAAGGAGGAGCAGGAGATGCAGAAACAGGAGAAGCATAAGCAGAACAAACAGGAGAAGGACAAGAAGCAGAAGCAGAAGGAGAAGCAGAAACAGAAGGAGAAGCAGAAAGAGAAGGAGGGGAAGCAGAAGAAGCAGAAGCAGGAGAAGCAGAAGGATAAGAATACGAAGAAGCAGAAGGAGAACCTCAGGCAGAAGGAGAAGCAGGAGAAGCAGAAGAAGCAGAATCTGGAGAAGCCGAAGGAGAAGCAGAAGCAGAAAGAGAATCAAAATCAGAAGGAGAAGCAGAAGAAACAGAAGAAGTAGAAGCAGTAGCAGTTGTAGCAGAAGCAGAACGAGAAGCAGAAGGAAAAGCAGAACAAGAAGGAGAAGTAGAAACAGAAGGAGAAGCAGAAGGAGAAGCAGAAAGAGAAGCAGGTAAAGCAGAAGAAGAAGAAGAAGAAGAAGGAGAATAAGAAGGAGAAGCAGAAGAAGGAGAAGGAGAAGCAGAAGCAGAAGAAGATGCAGAAGGAAAAGCAGAAGAAGCAGAAGGAGAAGCAGGAAAAGCAGAAGAAGCAGAAGCAAAAGGAGAAGCAAAAGAAGGAGAAGGTGAAGCAGAGGCAGAAGAAGAAGCATAAGGACAAGCACAAGCAGAAGGAGATGCAGAAGGAGAAGTAGAAGAAACAGAAGATTAAGGAGAAGCAGAAGTAGGAGAAGGAGAAGGAGGAGAAGCAGAAGCAGAAGGAGAAGCAGAAGCGGAATGAGAAGCAAAAAGAGAAGCAGGAGAAGCACAAGAAGCAGAAGCAGGAGAAGCCGAAAGAGAAGAAGAAGAAGAAGAAGCAGAATCAGAATCAGAAGTAGAAGCAGAAGCAGAAGGAGAAGCAGCAGAAGAAGTAGAATCAGAAATTGAGGCAGGAGAAACAGAAGAAGCAGAAGCAGAAGGCGAAGCAAAAAGAGAAGGAGAAGGAGAAGGAGAAGTAGAAGAAGCAGCAGAAGCAGCAGAAAAAGCAGAAAAACAAGCAGGAGAAGCAGAAGCACAAAGAGAAGTAGAAGCAGAAGAAGCAGAAGCAGAAGAAGAAGCAGTAGAAGCATAAGAAGCAGAAGCAGGAGAAGCAGAAGCAGAATATAAAGAAGAAGCATAAGAAGCAGAAGCAGAGGGAGAAACAGAAGAAGGAGAAAGAGCAGCAGAAGGTGAAGCAGAAGGAGATGCAGAAGCAGAAAGCGAAGCAGAAACAGAAGGAGAAGAAGAATCAGAAGAAGTAGAAGCAGTAGCAGTTGTAGCAGAAGCAGAAGGAGAAGCCGAAAGAAAAGCAGAAGAACAAGAAGGAGAAGGAGAAACAGAAGGAGAAGCAGAAGGAGAAGCAGAAAGAGAAGCAGGTAAAGCAGAAGAAGAAGAAGCAGAAGGAGAATCAGAAGGAGAAGCAGAAGAAGGAGAAGGAGAAGCAGAAGCAGAAGAAGATGCAGAAGGAGAAGCAGGAGAAGCAGAAGCAGAAGGAGAAGCAGGAAAAGCAGGAGAAGCAGAAGCAAAACATGGAGAAGCAGAAGAAGAAGAAAAAGCATAAGGACAAGCACAAGCAGAAGGAGATGCAGAAGGAGAAGCAGGAGAAGCAGAAGAAGCAGGAGATGAAGGAGCAGCAGAAGTAGGAGAAGGAGAAGGAGGAGAAGCAGAAGCAGAAGGAGAAGCAGAAGCGGAATGAGAAGCAGAAAGAGAAGCAGGAGAAGCACAAGAAGCAGAAGCAGGAAAAGCCGAAAGAGAAGAAGCAGAAACAGAAGCATAAGTAGAAGGAGAAGCAGCAGAAGAAGTAGAACCAGAAATTCAGGCAGGAGAAACAGAAGAAGCAGAAGCAGAAAGAGAAGCAAAAAGAGAAGCAGAAGGAGAAGTAGAAGAAGCAGCAGAAGGAGAAGCAGCAGAAGAAGCAGAAAAACAAGCAGGAGAAGCAGAAGCAGAAAGAGAAGTAGAAGCAGAAGAAGCAGAAGAAGAAGAAGCAGAAGAAGAAGCAGTAGAAGCATAAGAAGCAGAAGCAAGAGAAGCAGAGCAGAGACAAGAAGAGCATAAGAGCAGAGCAGAGCAGAGGGAGAACAGAGAAGAGAAGAGCAGCAGATGTGAAGCAGAGGGATGGAGAGCAGAAGAGAGTAGAACAGAGAGAGAGAGATAGTTGGAGATCTG
>NW_012289641.1:0-9260 GCF_000151885.1 Dipodomys ordii | reverse complement strand
GAAGCAGAAGGAGAAGCAGAAGAAGGAGAAGGAGAATGAGAAGCAGAAAGAGAAGCCGAACGAGAAGCAGGAGAAGCAGGAGAAGCAGAAACAGAAGAAACAGAAGAAGGAGAAGAAACAGAAGGAGAAGCAGAAACAGAAGGAAAAGCCGAAAGAGAAGCAGGAGAAGCAGAAGAAGCAGCAGCAGGAGAAGCAGAAGCAGAAGAAGCAGAAGGAGAAACTGAAGCAGAAGGAGAAGCAGGAGAAGCAGGAGAAGCAGAATCTGGAGAAGCAGAAGGAGAAGCAGAAGCAGAAAGAGAAGCAAAAGCAGAAGGAGAAGTAGAACTAGAAGTAGAAGAAACAGAAGAAGCAGAGGCAGTAGCAGTAGAAGCAGAAGATGCAGAAGCAGAAGGAGAAGCAGAAGGAAAAGCAGAAGAATGAGAAGGTGAAGGAGAAGGAGAAACAGAAGGAGAAGCAGAAAGAGAAGCAGAAGAAGGAGCAGGAGAAGGAAAAGCAGCAGGAGAAGCAGAAAGAGCAGCAGAAGGAGGAGCAGGAGATGAAGAAAGAGGAGAAGCATAAGCAGAACAAACAGGAAAAGGACAAGAAGCAGAAGCAGAAGGAGAAGCAGATACAGAAGGAGAAGCAGAAAGAGAAGGAGGGGAAGCAGAAGAAGCTGAAGCAGGAGAAACAGAAGCATAAGAATGTGAAGAAGCAGAAGGAGAACCTGAAGCAGAAAGAGAAGCAGGAGAAGCAGAAGAAGCAGAATCTGGAGAAGCAGAAGGAGAAGTAAAAGGAGAAGCAGAAGCAGAAAGAGAATCAAAAGCAGAAGGAGAAGCAGAAGAAACAGAAGAAGTAGAAGCAGTAGCAGTTGTAGCAGAAGCAGAACGAGAAGCAGAAAGAAAAGCAGAAGAACAAGAAGGAGAAGGGAAACAGAAGGACAAGCAGTAGGAGAATAAGAAGGAGAAGCAGAAGAAGGAGAAGCAGAAGCAGAAGAAGATGCAGAAGGAGAAGCAGAAGAAGCAGAAGCAGAAGGAGAAGCAGGAAAAGCAGAAGAAGAAGAAGCAAAAGGAGAAGCAAAAGAAGGAGAAGGAGAAGCAGAGGCAGAAGAAGAAGCATAAGGAGAAGCACAAGCAGAAGGAGATGCAGAAGGAGAAGCAGGAGAAGCAGAAGAAGCAGAAGATGAAGGAGAAGCAGAAGTAGGAGAAAAAGAAGGAGGAGAAGCAGAAGCAGAAGGAGAAGCAGAAGGGGAATGAGAACCAGAAAGAGAAGCAGGAGAAGCACAAGAAGCAGAAGCAGGGGAAGCCGAAAGAGAAGAAGCAGAAGAAGCAGAATCGGAAGCAGAAGTAGAAGCAGAAGCAGAAGGAGAAGCAGCAGAAGAAGTAGAACCAGAAATTCAGGCAGGAGAAACAGAAGAAGCAGAAGCAGAAGCAGAAGGAGAAGCAAAAAGAGAAGCAATAGGAGAAGTAGAAGAAGCAGCAGAAGGAGAAGCAGCAGAAGAAGCAGAAAAACAAGCAGGAGAAGCAGAAGCAGAAAGAGAAGTAGAAGCAGAAGAAGCAGAAGCAGAAGAAGCAGTAGAAGCACAAGAAGCAGAAACAGGAGAAGCAGAAGCAGAAGATAAAGAAGAAGCATAAGAAGCAGAAGCAGAGGGAGAAGCAGAAACAGAAGGAGAAGCAGAAAGAGAAAGAGGGGAAGCAGAAGAAACAGAAGCAGGAGAAGCAGAAGCATAAGAATCCGAAGAAGCTGAAGCAGAACCTGAAGCAGAAGGAGAAGCAGGAGAAGCAATAGAAGCCAAATATGGAGAAGCAGAATGAGAAGCTGAAGTAGAAGCAGAAGCAGAAGCAGAAAGAGAATCAAAAGCAGAAGGGGAAGCAGAAGAAACAGAAAAAGCAGAAGCAGTAGCAGTTGAAGCAGAAGCAGAAGGAGAAGCAGAAGGAAAAGCAGAAGAACGAGAAGGAGAAGGAGAAACAGAAGGAGAAGCAGAAGGAGAATCAGAAGGAGAAGCAGAAGAAGCAGAAGGAGAAGCAGAAGGAGAAACAGAAGCAGAAGAAACATCAGAAAGAGAAGCAGAAGCAGAAGAAGATGCAGAAGGAGAAGCAGGAGAAGCAGAAGAAGCAGAAGCAGAAGGAGAAGTAGAAGAAGGCGAAGGAGAAGGAAGAGCCGCAGAAGCAATAGGAGAAGCAGAAAGAGAAACAGAAGCAGAATGAGAAGCAGAAAGAGAAGCAGTAGAAGCAGAAGAAGCAGGAAAAGCAGAAGCAGAAGAAAGGGAAGAAGACGAAGAAGAAGCATAAGGAGAAGCATAAGGAGAAGTATAAGGAGAAGCAGAAGAAGCAGAAGCAGAAGAAAAAGAATAAGCAAAAGAAGCAGAAGCAGAAGCAGTGGGAGAAGCAGAAGAAGGAGAAGGAGAAGGAGCAGCAGAAGGAGAAGCAGAAGCAGAAAGAGAAGCAGAAACAGAAGGAGAACAAGAAGGAGAAGCAGGAGAATCAGAAGAAGCAGAAAGAGAAGGAGAAGAAGGAGAAGCAGAAGTAGAATCAGAAGAAACAGAAGAAGAAGAAGAAACAGAAGCAAAAGAAACAGAAGAAGGAGAAGAGCAGAAGCAGAAGCAGAAGGAGAAGCAGAAGCAGAAGCAAAAGGAGAAGCAGAAAGAGAAGCAGGAGAACCAGAAGAAGCAGGAGAAGCAGAAGCAGAAGAAACAGGAGAAGCCGGAGAAGCAGAAGCAGAATCTGAACCAGAAGGAGAAACAGAAGAAGCACAATCTGAAGCAGAAGCAGAAGAAACAGAAATAGTAGAATAAGCAGAAGCAGAAGCACCAGGACAAGCAGAAGAACAAGAAGGAGAAGGCGAAAGAGAAGGATTAGGAGTAGGAGAAGCAAAAGGATAAGCTGAAGCAGAAAGAGACGCAGAAGGAGAAGCAGCACAAGAAGTAGGAGAAGCAGAAGCAAGAGAAGCAGAAGAAACAGAAGACGCAGAAGCAGAATGAGAAGCAGAAGGAGAAATTGAAGCAGAAGGAGAAGCAGAAGCAGAAGGAGAAGCAGAAGAAGAAGTAGAAGCAGAAAGAGAAGCAGAACGAGAAGCAGGAGAAGCAGAAACAGAAGAAACAGAAGAAGGAGAAGAAGCAGAAGCAGAAGGAGAAGGAGAAACAGAAGGAAAAGCAGAAAGAGAAGCAGGAGAAGCAGAAGAAGCAGCAGCAGGAGAAGCAGAAGCAGAAGAAGCCGAAGAAGCAGAAGCAGAACCTGAAGCAGAAGGAGAAGCAGAAGAAGCAGAATCTGGAGAAGCAGAAGGAGAAGCAGAAGCAGAAAGAGAAGCAAAAGCAGAAGGAGAAGCAGAAGGAGTAGCAGAAGAAACAGAAGAAGCAGAGGCAGTAGCAGAAGAAGCAGAAGATGCAGAAGCAGAAGGAGAAGCAGAAGGAAAAGCAGAAGAACGAGAAGGTGAGGGAGAAGGAGAAACAGAAGGAGAAGCAGAAAGAGAAGCAGAAGAAGGAGCAGGAGGAGGAAAAGCAGCAGGAGAAACAGAAAGAGCAGCAGAAGTAGGAGCAGGAGATGCAGAAACAAGAGAAGCATAAGCAGAACAAACAGGAGAAGGACAAGAAGCAGAAGCAGAAGGAGAAGCAGAAACAGAAGGAGAAGCAGAAAGAGAAGGAGGGGAAGCAGAAGAAGCAGAAGCAGGAGAAGCAGAAGCATAAGAATCCGAAGAAGCAGAAGGAGAACCTCAGGCAGAAGGAGAAGCAGGAGAAGCAGAAGAAGCAGAATCTGGAGAAGCAGAAGGAGAAGCAGAAGCAGAAAGAGAATCAAAATCAGAAGGAGAAGAAGAAGAAACAGAAGAAGTAGAAGCAGTAGCAGTTGTAGCAGAAGCAGAACGAGAAGCAGAAGGAAAAGCAGAAGAACAAGAAGGAGAAGGAGAAAAGAATGAGAAGCAGAAGGAGAAGCAGAAAGAGAAGCAGGTAAAGCAGAAGAAGAAGAAGCAGAAGGAGAATAAGAAGGAGAAGCAGAAGAAGGAGAAGGAGAAGCAGAAGCAGAAGAAGATGCAGAAGGAAAAGCAGAAGAAGCAGAAGGAGAAGCAGGAAAAGCAGAAGAAGCAGAAGCAAAAGGAGAAGCAAAAGAACGAGAAGGAGAAGCAGAGGCAGAAGAAGAAGCATAAGGACAAGCACAAGCAGAAGGAGATGCAGAAGGAGAAGCAGAAGAAGCAGAAGATGAAGGAGAAGCAGAAGTAGGAGAAGGAGAAGGAGGAGAAGCAGAAGCAGAAGGAGAAGCAGAAGCGGAATGAGAAGCAAAAAGAGAAGCAGGAGAAGCACAAGAAGCAGAAGCAGGAGAAGCCGAAAAAGAAGAAGAAGAAGAAGCAGAATCAGAATCAGAAGTAGAAGCAGAAGCAGAAGGAGAAGCAGCAGAAGAAGTAGAATCAGAAATTCAGGCAGGAGAAACAGAAGAAGCAGAAGCAGAAGCAGAAGGCGAAGCAAAAAGAGAAGGAGAAGGAGAAGGAGAAGTAGAAGAAGCAGCAGAAGGAGAAGCAGCAGAAGAAGCAGAAAAACAAGCAGGAGAAGCAGAAGCACAAAGAGAAGTAGAAGCAGAAGCAGAAGAAGAAGCATTAGAAGCATAAGAAGCAGAAGCAGGAGAAGCAGAAAAAGAAGATAAAGAAGAAGCATAAGAAGCAGAAGCAGAGGGAGAAACAGAAGAAGGAGAAAGAGCAGCAGAAGGTGAAGCAGAAGGAGATGCAGAAGTCAGAAAGGGAAGCAGAAACAGAAAGAAGAAGAAGAATCAGAAGAAGTAGAAGCAGTAGCAGTTGTAGCAGAAGCAGTAAGGAGAAAGCCGAATGAATAGCAGAAGATCAAGTATGGAGAAGGAGAAACAGAATGGGATAGCAGAAGGGAGATGCAGAAATGAGAAGCAGGTAAAGCAGAAGAAGAAGAAGCAGAAGGAGAATAAGAAGGAGAAGCAGAAGAAGGAGAAGGGGAAGCAGAAGCAGAAGAAGATGCAGAAGGAGAAGCAGGAGAAGCAGAAGCAGAAGGAGAAGCAGGAAAAGCAGAAGAAGCAGAAGCATAAGGAGAAGCAAAAGAAGGAGAAGCAGAAGCAGAAGAAGAAGCATAAGGACAAGCACAAGCAGAAGGAGATGCAGAAGGAGAAGCAGGAGAAGCAGAAGAAGCAGAAGATGAAGGAGCAGCAGAAGTAGGAGAAGGAGAAGGAGGAGAAGCAGAAGCAGAAGGAGAAGCAGAAGCGGAATGAGAAGCAGAAAGAGAAGCAGGAGAAGCACAAGAAGCAGAAGCAGGAAAAGCCGAAAGAGAAGAAGCAGAAGGAGAAGCAGAAGGAGAAGGAGAAGCAGCAGAAGAAGGTTAACCAGAAATTCAGGCAGGAGAAATAGAAGAAGCAGAAGCAGAAAGAGAATCAAAAAGAGAAGCAGAAGGAGAAGTAGAAGAAGCAGCAGAAGGAGAAGCAGCAGAAGAAGCAGAAAAACAAGCAGGAGAAGCAGAAGCAGAAAGAGAAGTAGAAGCAGAAGAAGCAGAAGAAGCAGAAGCAGAAGAAGAAGCAGTAGAATCATAAGAAGCAGAAGCAGGAGAAGCAGAAGCAGAAGAACAAGAAGAAGCATAAGAAGCAGAAGCAGAAGCAAAGGGAGAAACAGAAGGAGGAGAAGGAGCAGCAGAAGGTGAAGCAGAAGGAGATGGAGAAGCAGAAAGAGAAGCAGAAACAGAAGGAGAAGAAGAAGGATTAGTTGGAGAATCAGAAGAAGCAGAAGCAGAAAGAGAAGCAGAACCAGAAGGAGAAGCAGAAGGAGGAGAAGGAGAAGGAGAAGCCGAAAGGGAAGCAGAAAGAGAAGCAGAACGAGAAGCAGGAGAAGCAGAAGCAAGAGAACAAGAAGCAGAAGAAACAGAAGAAGGAGAAGAAGCAGAAGCAGAAGGAGTAGCAGAAACAGAAGGAAAAGCAGAAAGGGAAGCAGGAGAAGCAGAAGAAGCAGCAGCAGGAGAAGCAGAAGCATAAGAATTCGAAGAAGCAGAAGAAGAACCTGAAGCAGAAGGAGAAGCAGGAGAAGCAGAAGAAGCAGAATCTGGAGAAGAAGGAGAACCAGAAGGAGAAGCAGAATCAGAAAGAGAAGCAAAAGCAGTAGGAGAAGCACAAGGAGAAGCAGAAGAAACAGAAGAAGCAGATGCAGTAGCAGAAGAAGCAGAAGATGCAGAAGCAGAAGGAGAAGCAGAAGGAAAAGCAGAAGAACGAGAAGAAGGAGAAATAGAAGGAGAAGCAGAAAGAGAAGCAGAAGAAGGAGCAGGAGACGGAAAAGCAGCCGGAGAAGCAGAAAGAACAACAGAAGGAGAAGGAGGAGATGCAGAAACAGGAGAAGCAGAAGTAGAAGAATCAGGAGAAGGACAAGAAGCAGAAGCAGAAGGAGAAGCAGAAACAGAAGGAGAAGCAGAAAGAGAAGGAGGGGAAGCAGAAGAAGCAGAAGCAGGAGAAGCAGAAGCATAAGAATCCGAAGAAGCAGAAGCAGAACCTGAAGTAGAAGGAGAAGCAGGAGAAGCAGAAGAAGCAGAATCTGGAGAAGCAGAATGAGAAGCTGAAGGAGAAGCAGAAGCAGAAGGAGAATCAAAAGCAGAAGGAGAAGCAGAAGGAGATATAGAAGCAGAAAGAGAAGCAGAAACAGAAGGAGAAGAAGAAGGACTAGTTGGAGAATCAGAAGAAGCAGAAGCACAACGAGAAGCAGTAGAAGGAGAAGGAGAAGCAGAAGCAGAGGAAAGGAAGGTAAAGCAGAAGAAGAAGAAACAGAAGGAGAATCAGAAGGAGAAGCAGAAGAAGCAGAATCTGGAGAAGCAGAAGGAGAAGCAGAAGCAGAAAGAGAAGCAAAAGCAGAAGGAGAAGCAGAAGAAACAGAATAAGCAGAGGCAGTATCAGAAGAAGCAGAAGATTCAGAAGCAGAAGGAGAAGCAGAAGGAAAAGCAGAAGAACTAGAAGGAGAAGGAGAAGGAGAAACAGGAGTAGAAGCAGAAAGAGAAGCAGAAGAAGGAGCAGTAGAAGGAAAAGCAGCAGGAGAAACAGAAAGAGCAGCAGAAGGAGAAGCAGGAAATGCAGAAACAGGAGAAGAACAAGCAGAAGAAACAGGAGAAGGACAAGAAGCAGAAGCAGAAGGAGAAGCAGAAACAGAAGGAGGGGAAGCAGAAGAAGCAGAAGCAGGAGAAGCAGAAGCATAAGAATCCGAAGAAGCAGAAGCAGAACCTGAAGCAGAAGGAGAAGCAGGAGAAGCAGAAGAATCAGACTCTGGAGAAGCAGAAGGAGAAGCAGAAGCAGAAAGACAATCAAAAGCAGAAGGAGAAGCAGAAGAAACAGAAGAAGTAGAAGCAGTAGCAGTTTTAGCAGAAGCAGTAGGAAAAGCAGAAGAACAAGAAGGAGAAGGAGAAACAGAAGGAGAAGCAGAAGGAGAAGCAGAAAGAGAAGCAGGTAAAGCAGAAGAAGAAGCAGAAGGAGAATCAGAAGGAGAAGCAGAAGAAGGAGAAGGAGAAGCAGAAGAAGATGCAGAAGGAGAAGCAGGAGAATCAGAAGCAGAAGGAGAAGCAGGAAAAGCAGAAGAAGCAGAAGCAAAAGGTGAAGCAAAAGAAGGAGAAGGAGAAGCAGAGGCAGAAGAAGAAGCATAAGGACAAGCACAAGCAGAAGGAGATGCAGAAGGAGAAGCTGGAGAAGCAGAAGAAGCAGAAGCTGAAAGAGAAGCAGAAGTAGGAGAAGGAGAAGGAGGAGAAGCAGAAGCAGAAGGAGAAGCAGAAGCAGAATGAGAAGCAGAAAGAGAAGCAGGAGGAGGACAAGAAGCAGAAGCAGGAGAAGCCGAAAGAGAAGAAGCAGAAACAGAAGCAGAAGGAGAAGGAGAAGCAGCAGAAGAAGTAGAACCAGAAATTCAGGCACGAGAAACAGAAGAAGCAGAAGCAGAAGGAGAAGCAAAAAGAGAAGCAGAAGGAGAAGTAGAAAAAGCAGCAGAAGAAGCAGAAAAACAAGCAGGAGAAGCAGAAGCAGAAAGAGAAGTAGAAGCAGAAGAAGAAGCAGAAGAAGCAGAAACAGGAGAAGCAGAACCAGAAGAAAAAGAAGAAGAAGAAGAAGCATAAGAAGCAGAAGCAGAGGGAGAAACAGAAGAAGGAGAAGGAGCAGCAGAAGGTGAAGCAGAAGGAAATGCAGAAGCAGAAAGAGAAGCAGAAATAGAAGAAGAAGAAGGAGAAGTTGGAGAATCAGAAGAAGCAGAAGGAGAAAGAGAAGCAGAAGAAGCAGAAGTAGAAGCAGAAGGAGAAGCATAAGGAGAAGCATAAAGAGAAACAGAAGGAGAAGCAGGAGAAGCAGAAGCAGGAGAAGCAGAATCAAAAGAAATAGAAGAAGGATAAGAAGCAGAAGCAGAAAGAGAAGCAGAAACAGAAGGAGAAGCAGAAATAGAAGCAGAAGAAGCTGAAGAAGCAGAAGCAGAACCTGAAGCAGAAGGCGAAACAGGAGAAGCAGAAGAAGCAGAATCTGGAGAAGAAGGAGAACCAAAAGGAGAAGCAGAAGCAGAAAGAGAAGCAAAAGCAGAAGGAGAAGCAGAAAGAGAAGCAGAAGAAAAAGAAGAAGCAGAAGCAGTAGCAGAAGAAGCTGAAGATGCAGAAGCAGATAGAGAAGCAGAAGGAATAGCAGAATAACGACAAGGAGAAACAGAAGGAGAAGAAGAATGAGAAGCAGAAGGAGAAGCAGGAAAAACAGAAGAAGCAGAAACAGACGGAGAAGCAGAAGAAGGAGAAGCAGAAGAAGAAGCAGAAGGAAAAGCACAAGCAGACGGAGATGCAGAAGCAGTAGCAGGAGAAGCAGAAGAAGCAGAAGCAGAAGGAGAAGAAGAAGGAGAAGAAGCAGAATCAGAAGAAGCAGAAGGAGAAGTAGAAAGAGAAGCCGACGAAGAGAAGCAGAACGAGAAGCAGGAGAAGCAGAAGAAGCAGAGCGGGAGAAGCAGAAGAAGAAGAAACAGAAGAAATAGAAGGAGCAGAAGCAGAAGGAGGAGCAGAAGCAGAAGGAGAAGCAGAAAGAGAAGCAGGAAAAGCAGAAGAAGCAGAAGCAGGAGAAGCAGAAGCAGAAGAAACAGGAGAAGGACAACAAACAGAAGCAGAAGCAGAAAGAGAAGGAGAAGCAGAAAGAGAAGCACTAGAAGCAGAAGACGCAGGAAAAGCAGAAGCAGCAGAAAGAGAAGAAGAAGAAGAAGAAGAAGAAGAAGAAGAAGAAGAAGAAGAAGAAGAAGAAGAAGAAGAAGAAGAAGAAGAAGAAGATGAAGAAGGAGGAGGAGGAGGAGGAGGAGGAGGAGGAGGAGGA
>NW_012289639.1:0-2444 GCF_000151885.1 Dipodomys ordii | reverse complement strand
CAGGAGAGCAGAAGCAGGAGAAGCATAAGAAACAGAAGACGCAGAAGCAGAATGAGAAGCAGAAGGAGAAATTGAAGCAGAAGCAGAAGCAGAAGGAGAAGGAGAAGCAGAAGGAGAAGCAGAAGAAGGAGAAGGAGAAGCAGAAAGAGAAGCACAACGAGAAGCAAGAGAAGCAGAAGCAGGAGAAGCAGAAGCAGAAGAAACATAGGAAGGAGAAGAAGCAGAAGCAGAAGGAGAAGCTGAAACAGAAGGAAAAGCAGAAAGAGAAGCAGGAGAAGCAGAAGAAGCATCAGCAGGAGAACCAGAAGCAGAAGAAGACGAAGAAGCAGAAGCAGAACCTGAAGCAGAAGGAGAAGCAGGAGAAGCAGAAGAAGCAGAATCTGGAGAAGCAGAAGGAGAAGCAGAAGCAGAAAGAGAAGCAAAAAGCAGAAGGAGAAGCAGAAGGGGAAGCAGAAGAAACAGAAGAAGCAGAGGCATTAGCAGAAGAAGCAGAAGATGCAGAAGCAGAAGGAAAAGCAGAAGAACGAGAAGGAGAAGGAGTAGGAGAAACAGAATGAGAAGCAGAAAGAGAAGCAGAAGAAGGAGCAGGAGAAGGAAAAGCAGCAGGAGAAGCAGAAAGAGCAGCAGAAAGAGAAGCAGGGATGCAGAAACTTGAGAAGCAGAAGCAGAAGAAACACAAGAAGGACAAGAAGCAGAAGCAGAAGGAGAAGCAGAAACAGAAGGAGAAGCAGGAAGAGAAGGAGGGAAAGCAGAAGAAGCAGAAGCAGGAGAAGCAGAAGCATAAGAATGTGAAGAAGCAGAAGGAGAACCTGAAGCAGAAGGAGAAGCAGGAGAAGCAGAAGAAGCAGAATCTGAAGAAGCAGAATAAGAAGCAGAACGAGAAGCAGAAGCAGAAAGAGAATCAAAAGTAGAAGGAGAAGCAGAAGAAACAGAAGAAGTAGAGCAGAAGCAGTTGTAGCAGAAGCAGAAGGAAAAGCAGAAGAACAAGAAGGAGAAGGAGAAACAGAAGGAGAAACAGAAGGAGAAGCAGAAAGAGACGCAGGGAAAGCAGACGAAGAAGAAGCAAAAGGAGAATCAGAAGGAGAAGCAGAAGAAGGAGAAGGAGAAGCAGAAGAAGATGCAGAAGGAGAAGCAGGAGAAGCAGAAGAACCAGAAGCAGGAGGAGAAGCAGGAAAAGCAGAAGAAGCAGAAGCAAAAGGAGAATCAAAAGAAGGAGAAGCAGAAGCAGAAGCATAAGGAAAAGCACAAGCAGAAGGAGATGCAGAAGGAGAAGCAGGAGAAGCAGAAGAAGCAGAAGCAGAAGGAGAAGAAGAAGGAGAAGAAGCAGAATCAGAAGAAGCAGAAGGAGAAGTAGAAAGAGAAGCCGACGAAGAGAAGCAGAACGAGAAGCAGGAGAAGCAGAAGAAGCAGAGCGGGAGAAGCAGAAGAAGAAGAAACAGGAGAAATAGAAGGAGCAGAAGCAGAAGGAGGAGCAGAAGCAGAAGGAGAAGCAGAAAGAGAAGCAGGAAAATCAGAAGAAGCAGAAGCAGGAGAAGCAGAAGCAGAAGAAACAGGAGAAGGACAAGAAGCAGAAGCAGAAGCAGAAGGAGAAGCAGAAGCAGAAACAGAAGGAGAAGCAGAAAGAGAAGGAGGGGAAGCAGAAGAAGCACAAGCAGGAGAACCAGAAGCATAAGAATCCGAAGAAGCAGAAGCAGAACCTGAAGCAGAAGGAGAAGCAGGAGAAGCAGAAGAAGCAGAATCTGGAGAAGCAGAATGAGAAGCTGAAGGAGAAGCAGAAGCAGAAAGAGAATCAAAAGGAGAAGGAGAAGCGGAAGAAACAGAAGAAGCAGAAGCAGTAGCAGTTGCAGCAGAAGCAGAAGGAGAAGCAAAAGTAAAAGCAGAAGAACGAGAAGGAGAAGGAGAAACAGAAGGAGAAGCAGAAGGAGAAGCAGAAGAAGCAGAAGGAGAAGCAGAAGGAGACACAGAAGCAGAAGAAGCAGCAGAAGGAGAAGCAGAAGGAGAAGAAGATGCAGAAGGAGAAGCAGGAGAAGCAGAAGAAGCAGAAGCAGAAGGAGAAGGAGAAGTAGGAGAAGGAGTAGGAAGAGCCACAGAAGCAATAGGAGAAGCAGAAGGAGAAGCAGAAGCAGAATGAGAAGCAGAAAGAGAAGCAGTAGAAGAAGAAGAAGCAGGAAAAGCAGAAGCAGCAGAAAGAGAAGAAGAAGAAGAAGAAGAAGAAGAAGAAGAAGAAGAAGAAGAAGAAGAAGAAGAAGAAGAAGAAGAAGAAGAAGAAGAAGAAGAAGAAGAAGAAGAAGAAGAAGAAGGAGAAGAAGGAGAAGGAGAAGAAGAAGAGAGAGAGAGAGAGAGAGAGAGAGAGAGAGAGAGAGAGAGAGAGAGAGAGAGAGAGAGAGAGAGACGAGAGAGAGGAGAAGGAGAAGAGAAGGAGAGCAGAGAGCAGAGAAAAGATA
>NW_012289638.1:0-8113 GCF_000151885.1 Dipodomys ordii | reverse complement strand
GAAGCAGAAGGAGAAGGAGAAGTAGGAGAAAGAGTAGAAAAGCCGCAGAAGCATAGGAGAAGCAGAAGAAGCAGAAGCAGAATGAGAAGCAGAAAGAGAAGCAGTAGAAGAAGAAGAAGCAGGAAAAGCAGAAGCAGCAGAAGGAGAAGAAGAAGAAGAAGAAGAAGAAGAAGAAGAAGAAGAAGAAGAAGAAGAAGAAGAAGAAGAAGAAGAAGAAGAAGAAGAAGAAGAAGAAGAAGAAGGAGAAGGAGAAGGAGAAGCAGTAGAAGCAGGAGAAGCAGAAGAAAAAGAATAAGCATAAGAAGCAGAATCAGAGGGAGAAGCAGAAGCAGGAGAAGCAGAAGCAGAAGAAGCAGCAGAAGGAGAAGCAGAAGCAGAAGAAGATGCAGAAGGAGAAGCAGGAGAAGCAGAAGAAGGAGAAGGAGAAGGCGAAAGAGAAGGATTAGGAGTAGGAGAAGCAAAAGGATAAGCAGAAGCAGAAAGAGACGCAGAAGGAGAAGCAGCACGAGAAGTAGGAGAAGCAGGAGAAGCAGAAACAGGAGAAGCAGAAGAAACAGAAGACGCAGAAGCAGAATGAGAAGCAGAAGGAGAAATTGAAGCAGAAGCAGAAGCAGAAGGAGAAGCAGAAGCAGAAGGAGAAGCAGAAGAAGGAGAAGGAGAAGCAGAAAGAGAAGCACAACGAGAAGCAGGCGAAGCAGAAGCAGGAGAAGCAGAAGCAGAAGAAACATAGGAAGGAGAAGAAGCAGAAGCAGAAGGAGAAGCTGAAACAGAAGGAAAAGCAGAAAGAGAAGCAGGAGAAGCAGAAGAAGCATCAGCAGGAAAACCAGAAGTAGAAGAAGCCGAAGAAGCAGAAGCAGAACCTGAAGCAGAAGGAGAAGCAGGAGAAGCAGAAGAAGCAGAATCTGGAGAAGCAGAAGGAGAAGCAGAAGCAGAAAGAGAAGCAAAAGCAGAATGAGAAGCAGAAGGGGAAGCAGAAGAAACAGAAGAAGCAGAGGCATTAGCAGAAGAAGCAGAAGATGCAGAAGCAGAAGGAAAAGCAGAAGAACGAGAAGGAGAAGGAGTAGGAGAAACAGAAGGAGAAGCAGAAAGAGAAGCAGAAGGAGCAGGAGAAGGAAAAGCAGCAGGAGAAGCAGAAAGAGCAGCAGAAAGAGAAGCAGGGATGCAGAAACTTGAGAAGCAGAAGAAACACAAGAAGGACAAGAAGCAGAAGCAGAAGGAGAAGCAGAAAGAGAAGGAGAAGCAGGAAGAGAAGGAGGGAAAGCAGAATAAGCAGAAGCAGGAGAAGCAGAAGCATAAGAATGTGAAGAAGCAGAAGGAGAACCTGAAGCAGAAGGAGAAGCAGGAGAAGCAGAAGAAGCAGAATCTGAAGAAGCAGAACGAGAAGCAGAAGCAGAAAGAGAATCAAAAGTAGAAGGAGAAGCAGAAGAAACAGAAGAAGTAGAAGCCGAAGCAGTTGTAGCAGAAGCAGAAGGAAAATCAGAAGAACAAGAAGGAGAAGGAGAAACAGAAGGAGAAACAGAAGGAGAAGCAGAAAGAGACGCAGGTAAAGCAGACGAAGAAGAAGCAAAAGGAGAATCAGAAGGAGAAGCAGAAGAAGGAGAAGGAGAAGCAGAAGAGGATGCAGAAGGAGAAGCAGGAGAAGCAGAGGAACCAGAAGCAGGAGGAGAAGCAGGAAAAGCAGAAGAAGCAGAAGCAAAAGGAGAAGCAAAAGAAGGAGAAGGAGAAGCAGAAGCAGAAGCATAAGGACAAGCAGAAGCAGAAGGAGATGCAGAAGGAGAAGCAGGAGAAGCAGAAGAAGCAGAAGCTGAAGGAGAAGCAGAAGTAGGAGAAGGTGAAGAAGCAGAAACATTAGCAGAAGGAGAAGCAGCAGAAGAAGTAGAACCAGAAATTCAGGCAGGAGAAGCAGAAGAAGCAGAGCGGGAGAAGCAGAAGAAGAAGAAACAGAAGAAATAGTAGGAGCAGAAGCAGAAGGAGGAGCAGAAGCAGAAGGAGAAGCAGAAAGAGAAGCAGGAAAAGCAGAAGAAGCAGAAGCAGGAGAAGCAGAAGCAGAAGAAACAGGAGAAGGACAAGAAGCAGAAGCAGAAGCAGAAGGAGAAGCAGAAACAGAAGGAGAAGCAGAAAGAGAAGGAGGGGTAGCAGAAGAAGCACAAGCAGGAGAACCAGAAGCATAAGAATCCGAAGAAGCAGAAGCAGAACCTGAAGCAGAAGGAGAAGCAGGAGAAGCAGAAGAAGCAGAATCTGAAGAAGCAGAATGAGAAGCTGAAGGAGAAGCAGAAGCAGAAAGAGAATCAAAAGGATAAGGAGAAGCGGAAGAAACAGAAGAAGCAGAAGCAGTAGCAGTTCCAGCAGAAGCAGAAGGAGAAGCAAAAGTAAAAGCAGAAGAACGAGAAGGAGAAGGAGAAACAGAAGGAGAAGCAGAAGGAGAAGCAGAAGAAGCAGAAGGAGAAGCAGAAGGAGACACAGAAGCAGAAGAAGCAGCAGAAGGAGAAGCAGAAGGAGAAGAAGATGCAGAAGGAGAAGCAGGAGAAGCAGAAGAAGCAGAAGGAGAAGGAGAAGGAGAAGTAGGAGAAGGAGTAGGAAGAGCCACAGAAGCAATAGGAGAAGCAGAAGGAGAAGGAGAAGCAGAATGAGAAGCAGAAAGAGAAGCAGTAGAAGAAGAAGAAGCAGGAAAAGCAGAAGCAGCAGAAAGAGAAGAAGAAGAAGACGAAGAAGACGAAGAAGACGAAGAAGAAGAAGAAGAAGAAGAAGAAGAAGAAGAAGTAGAAGAAGAAGAAGAAGAAGAAGAAGAAGAAGAAGAAGGAGAAGGAGAAGGAGAAGCAGGAGAAGCAGGAGAAGCAGAAGAAAAAGAATAAGCATAAGAAGCAGAATCAGAGGGAGAAGCAGAAGCAGAAGAAGCAGCAGAAGGAGAAGCAGAAGCAGAAGAAGATGCAGAAAGAGAAGCAGGAGAAGCAGAAGAAGGAGAAGGAGAAGGCGAAAGAGAAGGATTAGGAGTAGGAGAAGCAAAAGGATAAGCAGAAGCAGAAAGAGACGCAGAAGGAGAAGCAGCACGAGAAGTAGGAGAAGCAGGAGAAGCAGAAACAGGAGAAGCAGAAGAAACAGAAGACGCAGAAGCAGAATGAGAAGCAGAAGGAGAAATTGAAGCAGAAGCAGAAGCAGAAGGAGAAGCAGAAGCAGAAGGAGAAGCAGAAGAAGGAGAAGGAGAAGCAGAAAGAGAAGCACAACGAGAAGCAGGCGAAGCAGAAGCAGGAGAAGCAGAAGCAGAAGAAACATAGGAAGGAGAAGAAGCAGAAGCAGAAGGAGAAGCTGAAACAGAAGGAAAAGCAGAAAGAGAAGCAGGAGAAGCAGAAGAGGCATCAGCAGGAAAACCAGAAGCAGAAGAAGCCGAAGAAGCAGAAGCAGAACCTGAAGCAGAAGGAGAAGCAGGAGAAGCAGAAGAAGCAGAATCTGGAGAAGCAGAAGGAGAAGCAGAAGCAGAAAGAGAAGCAAAAGCAGAAGGAGAAGCAGAAGGGGAAGCAGAAGAAACAGAAGAAGCAGAGGCATTAGCAGAAGAAGCAGAAGATGCAGAAGCAGAAGGAAAAGCAGAAGAACGAGAAGGAGAAGGAGTAGGAGAAACAGAAGGAGAAGCAGAAAGAGAAGCAGAAGGAGCAGGAGAAGAAAAAGCAGCAGGAGAAGCAGAAAGAGCAGCAGAAAGAGAAGCAGGGATGCAGAAACTTGAGAAGCAGAAGCAGAAGAAACACAAGAAGGACAAGAAGCAGAAGCAGAAGGAGAAGCAGAAACAGAAGGAGAAGCAGGAAGAGAAGGAGAGAAAGCAGAAGAAGCAGAAGCAGGAGAAGCAGAAGCATAAGAATGTGAAGAAGCAGAAGGAGAACTTGAAGCAGAAGGAGAAGCAGGAGAAGCAGAAGAAGCAGAATCTGAAGAAGCAGAATAAGAAGCAGAACGAGAAGCAGAAGCAGAAAGAGAATCAAAAGGAGAAGGAGAAGCAGAAGAAACAGAAGAAGTAGAAGCAGAAGCAGTTGTAGCAGAAGCAGAAGGAAAAGCAGAAGAACAAGAAGGAGAAGGAGAAACAGAAGGAGAAGCAGAAAGAGACGCAGGTAAAGCAGACGAAGAAGAAGCAAAAGGAGAATCAGAAGGAGAAGCAGAAGAAGGAGAAGGAGAAGCAGAAGAAGATGCAGAAGGAGAAGCAGGAGAAGCAGAAGAACCAGAAGCAGGAGGAGAAGCAGGAAAAGCAGAAGAAGCAGAAGCAAAAGGAGAATCAAAAGAAGGAGAAGGAGAAGCAGAAGCAGAAGCATAAGGACAAGCACAAGCAGAAGGAGATGCAGAAGGAGAAGCAGAAGAAGCAGAAGGAGAAGAAGAAGGAGAAGAAGCAGAATCAGATGAAGCAGAAGAAGTAGAAAGAGAAGCCGACGAAGAGAAGCAGAACGAGAAGCAGGAGAAGCAGAAGAAGCAGAGCGGGAGAAGCAGAAGAAGAAGAAACAGAAGAAATAGAAGGAGCAGAAGCAGAAGGAGGAGCAGAAGCAGAAGGAGAAGCAGAAAGAGAAGCAGGAAAATCAGAAGAAGCAGAAGCAGGAGAAGCAGAAGCAGAAGAAACAGGAGAAGGACAAGAAGCAGAAGCAGAAGCAGAAGCAGAAGGAGAAGCAGAAACAGAAGGAGAAGCAG
Organism: Dipodomys ordii; assembly: GCF_000151885.1. Classification (NCBI taxonomy): domain Eukaryota; kingdom Metazoa; phylum Chordata; class Mammalia; order Rodentia; family Heteromyidae; genus Dipodomys; species Dipodomys ordii. The sequence goes on along the minus strand of NW_012289638.1, from coordinate 3,457 downwards.
AAAGAGAAGGAGGGGAAGCAGAAGAAGCACAAGCAGGAGAACCAGAAGCATAAGAATCCGAAGAAGCAGAAGCAGAACCTGAAGCAGAAGGAGAAGCAGGAGAAGCAGAAGAAGCAGAATCTGGAGAAGCAGAATGAGAAGCTGAAGGAGAAGCAGAAGCAGAAAGAGAATCAAAAGGAGAAGGAGAAGCGGAAGAAACAGAAGAAGCAGAAGCAGTAGCAGTTCCAGCAGAAGCAGAAGGAGAAGCAAAAGTAAAAGCAGAAGAACGAGAAGGAGAAGGAGAAACAGAAGGAGAAGCAGAAGGAGAAGCAGAAGAAGCAGAAGGAGAAGCAGAAGGAGACACAGAAGCAGAAGAAGCAGCAGAAGGAGAAGCAGAAGGAGAAGAAGATGCAGAAGGAGAAGCAGGAGAAGCAGAAGAAGCAGAAGCAGAAGGAGAAGGAGAAGTAGGAGAAGGAGTAGGAAGAGCCACAGAAGCAATAGGAGAAGCAGAAGCAGAATGAGAAGCAGAAAGAGAAGCAGTAGAAGAAGAAGAAGCAGGAAAAGCAGAAGCAGAAGCAGAAGCAGCAGAAAGAGAAGAAGAAGAAGAAGAAGAAGAAGAAGAAGAAGAAGGAGAAGGAGAAGGAGAAGGAGAAGGAGAAGCAGTAGAAGCAGGAGAAGCAGAAGAAAAAGAATAAGCATAAGAAGCAGAATCAGAGGGAGAAGCAGAAGCAGGAGAAGCAGAAGCAGAAGAAGCAGCAGAAGGAGAAGCAGAAGCAGAAGAAGATGCAGAAGGAGAAGCAGGAGAAGCAGAAGAAGGAGAAGGAGAAGGCGAAAGAGAAGGATTAGGAGTAGGAGAAGCAAAAGGATAAGCAGAAGCAGAAAGAGACGCAGAAGGAGAAGCAGCACGAGAAGTAAGAGAAGCAGGAGAAGCAGAAACAGGAGAAGCAGAAGAAACAGAAGACGCAGAAGCAGAATGAGAAGCAGAAGGAGAAATTGAAGCAGAAGCAGAAGCAGAAGGAGAAGCAGAAGCAGAAGGAGAAGCAGAAGAAGGAGAAGGAGAAGCAGAAAGAGAAGCACAACGAGAAGCAGGCGAAGCAGAAGCAGGAGAAGCAGAAGCAGAAGAAACATAGGAAGGAGAAGAAGCAGAAGCAGAAGGAGAAGCTGAAACAGAAGGAAAAGCAGAAAGAGAAGCAGGAGAAGCAGAAGAAGCATCAGCAGGAAAACCAGAAGCAGAAGAAGCCGAAGAAGCAGAAGCAGAACCTGAAGCAGAAGGAGAAGCAGGAGAAGCAGAAGAAGCAGAATCTGGAGAAGCAGAAGGAGAAGCAGAAGCAGAAAGAGAAGCAAAAGCAGAAGGAGAAGCAGAAGGGGAAGCAGAAGAAACAGAAGAAGCAGAGGCATTAGCAGAAGATGCAGAAGCAGAAGGAGAAGCAGAAGAACGAGAAGGAGAAGGAGTAGGAGAAACAGAAGGAGAAGCAGAAAGAGAAGCAGAAGAAGGAGCAGGAGAAGGAAAAGCAGCAGGAGAAGCAGAAAAAGCAGCAGAAAGCGAAGCAGGGATGCAGAAACTTGAGAAGCAGAAGCAGAAGAAACACAAGAAGGACAAGAAGCAGAAGCAGAAGGAGATGCAGAAACAGAAGGAGAAGCAGGAAGAGAAGGAGAGAAAGCAGAATAAGAAGAAGCAGGAGAAGCAGAAGCATAAGAATGTGAAGAAGCAGAAGGAGAACCTGAAGCAGAAGGAGAAGCAGGAGAAGCAGAAGAAGCAGAATCTGAAGAAGCAGATAAGAAGCAGAACGAGAAGCAGAAGCAGAAAGAGAATCAAAAGTAGAAGGAGAAGCAGAAGAAACAGAAGAAGTAGAAGCAGAAGCAGTTGTAGCAGAAGCAGAAGGAAAAGCAGAAGAACAAGAAGGAGAAGGAGAAACAGAAGGACAAACAGAAGGAGAAGCAGAAAGAGACGCAGGTAAAGCAGACGAAGAAGAAGCAAAAGGAGAATCAGAAGGAGAAGCAGAAGAAGGAGAAGGAGAAGCAGAAGAAGATGCAGAAGGAGAAGCAGGAGAAGCAGAAGAATCAGAAGCAGGAGGAGAAGCAGGAAAAGCAGAAGAAGCAGAAGCAAAAGGAGAATCAAAAGAAGGAGAAGGAGAAGCAGAAGCATAAGGACAAGCACAAGCAGAAGGAGATGCAGAAGGAGAAGCAGGAGAAGCAGAAGCAGAAGCTGAAGGAGAAGCAGAAGTAGGAGAAGGTGAAGGAGGAGAAGCAGAAGGAGAAGCAGAAGCAGAATGAGAAGCAGAAAGAGAAGCAGGAGAAGGACAGGAAGCAGAAGCAGGAGAAGCCGAAAGAGAAGAAGCAGAAGAAGCAGAAACATTAGCAGAAGGAGAAGCAGAAGCAGAAGGAGAAGCAGCAGAAGAAGTAGAACCAGAAACTCAGGCAGGAGAAACAGAAGAAGTAGAAGCAGAAGCAGAAGGAGAAGCAAAAAGAGAAGCACAAGGAGTAGTAAAAGAAGCAGCAGAAGGAGAAGCAGCAGAAGAAGCAGAAAAACAAGCAGGAGCAGCAGAAGCAGAAAGAGAAGTAGAAGCAGAAGAAGCAGAACCAGAAGAAGAAGCAGTAGAAGCATAGGAAGCAGAAGCAGGAGAAGCAGAAGCAGAAGAAAAAGAAGAAGCATAAGAAGCAGAAATAGAAGCAGAGGGAGAAACAGAAGAAGGAGAAGGAGCAGCAGAAGGTGAAGCAGAAGGAGATGCAGAAGCAGAAAGAGAAGCAGAAACAGAAGGAGAATTTGGAGAATCAGAAGAAGCAGAAGCAGAAAGAGAAGCAGAAGAGGGAGAAGGAGAAGCAGAAGCAGAAGGACAATCAGGAGAAGCAGAAGAAGCAGAAGCGGGAGAAGCAGAAGAAGTAGAAGAAACAGAAGAAGGAGAAGGAGCAGAAGGAGAAGCAGAAGCAGAAGGAGAAGCAGAAATAGAAACAGAAGCAGAAGAAGCAGTTGCAGGAGAAGCAGAAGCAGAAGAAAGAGAAGAAGCTGAAGAAGCAGAAGGAGAACCTGAAGCAGAAGGAGAAGAAGAAGCATCAGAAGCAGAAGCAGAAGATACAGAACCAGCAGAAGAAGCAGAAGCAGAACGAGAAGCAGAAGAATAAGAAGGAGAAAGAGAAGGATTAAGAGTAGGAGGAGCAGAAGCAGAATTAGAAGCAGAAAGAGAAGCAGAAGGAGAAGCAGAAGGAGAAACAGAAGAAGCAGAAGCAGAGAAGCAGAAGCAGGAGAAGCAGAAGCAGAAGCAGAATGAGAAGCACAAGAAGGAGAAATTGAAGGAGAAGGAGAAGGAGACGGAGAAGCAGAAGGAGAAGTAGGAGAAGCAGAAGAAGGAGAAGCAGGAGAAGCAGAAGCAGAAGAAACGGAAGAAGGAGAAGAGCAGAAGCAGAAGGAGAAACAGAAGCAGAAGGAGAAGCAGAAGAAGCAGAAGCTGAAGCAGAAGAAACTGAAAAAGCAGAAAAATGA